>NC_090878.1:24695112-24700112 GCF_036669935.1 Montipora foliosa
AAAAAAAAGCTTTTTACATTTGCTATCAAGCTAAGACAATTACATCAGTTGTATATAACAGACCTCCATTTAAATCTGTACTCCACGAAACATTCCGCTTGTAAACCAATCAGGAGGCTCTATTTTAATTGTGGTTTCCCCGACGGAATGATTCCGCCTTTTGACCAATCATGAAATTGTTTGCAGATATTATATCAACCACGGATGGAACAGTCCATAAATTAACCAATGAAAAGAGGTCTTTCTGGTCTATTTCAATTAACAAGTCCTCTGGCGTTTATTTGAAGCACAGCTATAACCTCACAGATACAGCAATTTGTTCAATGCCATGCATACCGTTGAATGTTCTTCCATTAGAGTTGTGTATTTCAAACTGCAATGTATCTCCCTTGCTTGCGTTGTCTCATTTGCAAATTTTGTGTGATGGTCTGACAGAGCACTTAATTCGATTTTCGTTTAACACTTGTTGAGATTACATCAAATGCAGATATTCTTTTGGAAATATTATATTCCACTTTTGACTCGAAACATTCCGATAGTTAGCTGACAAGTCATCTCCAGTATTTACAGATCTCGTGTACATAATCTACGATCACCAGGTTTGGAAAACTCAAGGACCTTAAATGTCTAAAACTTCAAGTTTAGTCTACAATTTCCTAAATGTCCCCTTCTGTGTGTGTTTTACTCGTAATTTTTGCCCGGTATATTTTATTTGTGGTTTCTCTTTGGCGGAATGATTCCGTTTTTCGACCAGTCGTCAAATTGTTTAAAGACATCATATCAACCACATACGGAACAGTCCGCAAGTTAACCAATGAAAAAAGTTCTTTCTGATCTATTTCAGTTAACACGTCCTCTGGCTTTTGTTTTAATCACAGCTATGACCTACGAGAATACAGATGGAGACTTCCTCACAAACTTAAAATCGTACAATCGGGTTTTCAATTTGTTCAATTCCCTGCATACCATCGAATTTTCTCCGATTAGAGTCGTTTAAATCAAACTGCAATTCGTCTCCTTTTTATTGTCTCATTGGCATGTTTGCTGTAATGGTCCGACAGAGCACTATATTCGATTTCGTTAAACAAATGCAGAGATTTCATCAAACGCAGATATTCTCTTGGGAATATTATGTTCCGCTTTTGACTTGAAACGTTCCGATAGTTAGCCGATAAGACATCTACAGTATTTACGTATCGCGTGTACATATCAAGCTTGTGTAAATCTGCGCTCACAAGGTTTGGAAAGGTCAAAGACTTCAAATGCCTAAAATATCAAGATTACTCTACAATTTCCTAAACTTCCTCTTGTGTGTGTGTTTCACTTGTAATTTTTGTATATTTTATTTGTGGTTTTCAAGCAATTTTAACGTTAGATTCCATTGGCCTTACACGCAAATCTACCACACCTTTAGTCTTGATTGCTGTCTATTTATGCTGAATATTTTATTTCACCACAACGGTATAATACACAAGTTACCCTCTCCGCCATGCGTAACATTTGGTTGTGTCTTTTGTGCTCCGCCAATACTTGTTTCATATCCGGGACGTCATAACAGCCAATTCCTTGCCATGTGACTGTTATCCCTCTCATAAAAACCAGGGCTTTTTCTACTTCGTCGTCATTTTTCATAAATTCGTAGAAGCCGTCGGCTCGCCTTAGGAATCTGACCGTTATGACATCCTCCCTCTCCTGTAGGACACCGCCTATGTACATCAGACTGCCATAGGCTACTGCTATCCATTCCTCTATAGACTCCTGAGAAAAGAAACGTACCGAAACCAATTGATCATTTTTTATGTACTTCACGATAATTGCAAACATGTTGGTAACAGAATAACCCTTGTTGACCTCCCTTCACTTTGCAGAATAGTCTTAGAAACAAACATCTCAGAAACGGTCTCAATATGTCTGCGGATATTCTAAAAAAAAACCGTCTAAAATATCTAAATATCCCGATTTTTCTTACAATAATTGTAATAAATTTTATAATATCAAGTTAAAAGAAACAGATGTATTAGTTATATCTAAGATATCGCATTTTTCTAGATATCCCAAGAGGGAATTATTTTATTTAAGTATTCTCGTTTTTCTGCAAATCGTGAATTTTGCTTGATTATGATAAATGTTTTGTCAATGTCTTCAATTCTGGTAGCCGTTTCTTCGTGGTACCACTATGCGGCATATAAATGTGAAATGAAATGTTTAAAACAGTCGACCCTTGATCCCTTTTTTGCGGTAGTCTGTGGTAGTTTATCCGGTTGTTTCTTGGTGCGTTTCTTAGTTTTCTGCAAGGAAAATATAAAGTATATTACAGTTTTTTCACCCTTACTGTTCAGAAGCTCAGTCGTTTCTCGTTTTTCTTCCTTGGTTGTTTTTACGGCACTGGCAGTATCTTAATACAAAGAAACTAAAGCACCAGCTAAGTTTATTTAAATTACCACGTAATAACATCCTTTGGTTTGCTGGATCTAAAATAGTGCGAGTCAATTTTAATTTATTTTTTCCTGTACTTAGCGTTAGTTTAAACCTAGCAATAGGTAACACTTGAAAGAAATTACGATTTTAATTTGTTTTTTTTTTGTATTATATTGACACCTCGACAAGGCTCCCAGAAGCTCCTTCCTCGTTTTTTGCCTTTGTTGTTGTTGTTGTTGTCGCAGCTGTATCCTGATAAAGAGAATTTTTAAAATCATTATCTCAAGTCGAGGACGGAACCTACTACTGTTATTGCGCATACCTTCTGCGTATCTTGAGACACTCAGATTTTCTATCGGTGATGCTTACTAATACCTTTGAGAGGATTCCTTCTGGTCATTGTCAGGTAATATTACTCACCAATTTTTGCATTTTAACCTTGTCCTTTTTCTCGGCCTCCAACTCCAGCTTTCGTTTGAGGGCACCACGTAACTAAGACAAATTAAACAGAGAAAAAGATATTGAAATCAGAACACCAAAAATACTTTTTTGACAATTTTGCCTTGCATTGTCTTTTGCCTATCAACATTTTCATTTGTTATTTTCGAGAAAATGGTTTTAATGATAATGATGATGATGATGATGATGATGATGATGATAATGATCATCATCATCACCACCATCATCATCATCATAACGGAACCGAGTTTTACCTCGCATTTACTGTTGCTTGCCTTTTCTGCGGTCGGTTAGACGACGATCACACTTTCCATTAGGAGGCTACCACCGTCTCTCACCTTTATGAATGAAGGAGAAGTGGCTTAGGCAAAGCCTAAAGCATACCGAACGTTTATTGGGTGATCACTGACAAACAAGGCACAAACAGTTTTTAATATCACAAACGTCACCTGAGCACTCCTGGATACCGTTGCTGATTCTCCAGAAAACTCCCTTTTTAAAAAGGCCGTCTTTTTTACAACAGGAGTGTCAACCTAGATATTTTAAAGTAAACCGGTTAAAAGCTAAAAGGAAAAAAAAGGATATGCCTTCGCGTATTTAGTTATTGCTATTGTTTTTTTATTGGCCACAAAGGAAAAAAGAAAGGTCTTTTGTAAGGTTGAAGGAAACAGGCTATCAAACAATTAGTAGATTGGGGGGGGGGGGAACATTCAAACCCAAGGCACGGTGTTACCCTACCTCTTCAAGTCAGCTCTTGTCTTCTGGCCATTGGAAGTAATCTGTATTCTTTGGAAGGAAAAAGACAGTGTCTTGTGATATAATTATAACAAACTGATCACCACACTACCTACACAGTAACACTTCAAAAATAGTTCAAACTTACAAACACATTTAAAGCTCGAGTTGGAAAAGGATGGCCGCTTTATCATAATATATTTTACATCCTCCTAAATCCAGCAACCACACCAAATACTGTAAAGCTGCCATCAAATCCCAACAATGAACGCTACTGATCTTTTGCGAACTACACTGACTGAGCAAACTGATGTTTTAAAAGAAAAGGAAACTTTACAATACCACTGTGCTATTCAATTCTCGATCAATATAGCTTGACGTTAGTCTCTCAATTTCAGACTTAAGTAGCTCTATCTCCTAATGCAAATAGCAGATTTTATTAGTAAGTCCCTTACTGTTAGCAGTGCCATTCACTCGACTAATCTCCATAGACAGGGAAGGATTACGTTTTTGCAAACGTTGGCCGTGTAGCACCCTTCTGAGTTTCTGTGAATGGGAATATTACTTATAGACCAACAAGTTGTCAACTCTGCTTCTGAAGCTTGGTGAATGCATGAACGTCGCATAAAGGACGCATAAGCACTGTGCAACCTAAAATATGAAGTTGCGCAGCGCTGCAAGAGCGTTACGCTGTTCGTACGGGGTGTTTTTATCATCATGCAAAAGACAGTGAAAGAGACGAAACTCCAAAATTGGTCGTGTCAGAAAACGTCTCTTGATGGACAATTGGTGTTGGTGCAATAGCGCGAGTTTCTGTGAATGGGAATATTACTTATAGACCAACAAGTTGTCAGAAAGGCAACTTCTAAGTAAATACATCTGATATCAAAAGGAATAAAAGTCAAGCAATAAACCATGCATAAGTTATATGACAAAACGCCTGCTTAAGACTTTGGTTCTTCGACTACAATGAAAACAATGTGAAAACAATGTGAAAACACCCTTCTGAGACTAACCTGTTCTAGAGAAGCACTCAGCTGTGTTGCTGTTTCTTTCTCCACATAGGCTATAGAGAATCAACAATCCTGTCTATGTTTGCCGAAAAAGAGGAGTCGGTGGCTAAGTCTGTATCTTCATCAGAAGAAAACGAACATTCCATGTTGAACTGTTCTTGTGAATGTTCCTCTTCTTTCGTATTTTCCCTTGCATTTGTTAACAGTGGGGACACATAAACATCCTTTTTTGTTTCTCGGAATCTGCCTTTTGCCCTCCTCTGGTTTTGATCATCTGTGGAAAGAGACGAAGTCGGAATGTAAGCCTTCCTTTTGCGATCCCTTTCTTCTTTCAGATACTTTTCTTTGTCCTCTACCTTTTTCCTTAATCTGTAG
>NC_090878.1:24717612-24735112 GCF_036669935.1 Montipora foliosa
ATACCGTGTCATATCGCACACTTTTACCGTGTCATATCGCACGCTTAGCGTGACATACAACACGCTCACCTAAACAAAAGCTTCAGCGTGTCAAACCGTGCCAAACAAAGCTACCGTGACACGTATTGTTTTGCTTATTTATTATGCGCATATACGTGTCATATGTCACGCTTAGCGTGCCGTGTCATCGCACGCGTGCCCGTGTCATCACCTTTTTACCTGTTTTCCTGTGGAGGGTCACATATGTTCCCTTTAGAAAGGACGTTTACCGCCGAATCTCTATCTGCAACTTGACAACTGCTATAGAGACTGTAAAAATATCCACATTCTTGGGTTCTGTGCCCTGCTTGTTAAGGCCACTGTATTGTGAAAGGTCAGTAAATTTAACCCAATTTTTACATTGTTTGAATGGTCATAGCACTCTTCTTTATTGGTTTTAGTAGTGTATGTATTATTGTTATGTTGCTTGTTCAGTTGTCTGCATCAGTAGTCATCAGTAGTCATACCTGTCGTGATTGAATCAACCAGTCATCAAAGAGGACTTATAGTTGAGCATTAACTTTTCAATATATTAAGAGTCTATACTCAAATCATTTATAACGCAAACATGGAAAGCAGTTGACGTATCTAATCAAAGCAGAGAAGCACATAATATATTGAATGAATTAGAGAAATTCGTAAATATAAATATGTCCTCGGAGTTCTTTCAAATCACTTAATCGAGTTTCATTACAATGATCAGATGATCATCAAATGATTTCTCTATAAAGCCTTTACAAATAAGTAATCTCCTGGCTTTTGTTTGTGGAACCTTCAGTCAGAATCCCCTGTGTGTTTCGAATTAAACTTTCAGGTACAACTGTCATATTTGCTTGTTGGTCACACGCACGAGGATATAGACCAGGTAAGTGTTACTTAATTACGTTCGATGCACAATCCTTCTTGTGTTAGGTGTCCTCTGTCATTCAAGTGAACAAAAATGGAAATTCCTATCTATACCTCTTTCTCGACACCAATTTTGCTCCTGCCCCCAAGATTTTATTATGGGCTTTTAGTCAACGAATGTAATCTGCCTCACAGACTTCTCATTCTCTCATAAATTAATTCAGCATGATGCTCAGACTAGCGTCAAGGCTTTGATCTTGTTGTAGCTGTTTTCCTGTCGTGTTTCCGAGAAAATTTAGAGTTGGTCTACCGGTCTCAGTTTTTAAATGTAAGCGGTGGATGTAGGAAATAAAATTTGTCGTATGCAGTAGCGCATCTCCTGGATCGTTCATCTCTCATGCATGTAACCCTATGAGTCTACCGTCGCGCGTTGTTAGTCGCTGAACTGCTCTTCGATTCCCACAGGATTCCTAGTTTGCTTTAAATTTTCCCTTTTCTCTGCACATTGTAGCAGCAGACATTAAGTAACATAATATTTTTTTCAGCTTTTTAGTCGAATCTCTGTCGCCTTGGCAAAGGCAAATGCAGTAACCTTGGATGATCTTCTTCGAGTAACACAAAACGCGTACACGCCAGCTCCAGTGACATGCACCGTGGAGAACATATACGACATAAAATCCTGGCTGCGGGACTATACAGCCAAATTCCAGCATCACAGTCAACCTCATGCTTTCCGTTTTAAGTTAAACGCCACGGGAGACTTACCCACCCTGGGCTAAAGCGCGAAGAAAGGAGTGGTACCCAGTGGAGGAACCGTACATCATACTAAAAGACATTCCCCCAGGAAAACCAGCTGTTTTGAAGCCAGACTTAAAAAAATGTGCAAACGTTAAGGTCACGAAGGAGTCAGTAGAAAAACTAAAAATTAGAATGTCCAAAACAGAGCTTAAATGGTGGGAAGAGATGATTGAAGAGGAGGAAAGGAAAGTAAAACTCTGGGAGTCCCTAACTACAGACGACTACAAAAAGGCAGGGCAAACGTTCGACCTTATGGACTTTAAGTATAGCGAACCTGAACCTGACCAAGCGGACGATAAAAGCGAGTACTTGAAAAGAAATGAAAAATTACTCCGACTGTTGGAAAAGAAAGAAAACGTCCAACCGGTAAGTGGAAATTTCTCCGTTACGATTAACTCGTTTACCACATCAGGTAGCCTACTTGTAGAGGAAGCTGTGGAGTAAAACTGTATGTGATCCTGCAAATCATACAGCAATCTCCATGATCGAGCCAGGTGAAACAAGGATTCATCATGATTTATCTTTGTGACTTTCTTCACACCCATGGTCATCAAATGACACAACTAACTTGTATTACCTTTGTGTAGGTTAAAATGGTAAAGGTAGCAAAACGATCAAGAGGAGGAAAGAAGCCGGTAAATCAAAAAGGAGCAAAAATAAATAAGAAAACCAAAGACAAGGGAATTTTAAAAGATTCCAACTAATCAAGAACTTGCCTTTGGTGAAGTGTGTGGGTGCGTGTGTATGTGCATGTGACCGCCTTTGAAAAGGTGGTTTCCTTAAAACTGGTGTGCCGCAAATGCAGAATACAGGCCTTTTTACATTACATTATTGGAGAATCTTTTCTCCCCGGAATAAAAAAAACCGATAACTGCGTTGCTGCACATTTGTTTTAAAGCAAAGTACATGAAATCGGCGTTCCCACAACATCCCTCTCTACCGGGTTCAGACTTCTCATTCTCTCCTAAATTAATTCAGATGACAGCTTCAACGATTCTGAGATGGCAAGCGTTGAACCCGGATCTAGTTTGTGCTGTAAAGAGAGGCAAATGATATTCTAAACAACTTCAAAACCTTCAGGGAAGGACTAGTTAAGGTTGTAGAACTTAAAATTTCATTTACATCGCAAATATAACAACAGAAAACACCAACCAATCCTACAATAATGCATTTTTTGAGAGAGACAAAGACAGGATCTCAGCTGCCTTTCTCTGCACTCGCCCGGTAATTAAAAAGGGAGAAATTTCTCCCCAGGTGATAACAGACAGCCGATCAGTGACATTGCCCCACTTTAAGGTGTACTTGACGTACCAGGAAAAAAGAATGCACAGAAGCATGCAATGAAGTGCGGTGGGAATGTTTCTGCCCTGAAATACTGCAAAAGGTTCTGAATAGGAGCTTCCTGTTTGTCATTGTCAGAGTGTATAAAATATGGTAAGGTTTTGTATTCTCCACCAGGCTATGTTAACAACTGGCTGTGAATAAAATATCATATTACATTGATACACGCTACAGTTCGCGCCAGAGCCAACAGTAGACCATGTCAGGCCCTCAATCTTCGCACCATAAAGGCAAATCAGATTGCACTGAACGGTTTAGTACAGGGGTTTCTATGCGTAAGCACCAAATGAACTCGAAGGGCAGCAAATTAACAGCAACCTCAGAGAAGAGTAAACTGCAGTAGCTGCTGAAACACCAGTCACCTCGCAAACGCAACCAGAGGCGAAACTGGATGACATTGACGTAAAGAAAGCCTATCTACTTGAAAAGAGCAGAGGATTGTGGTATAAAAAGCAGGAAAAAGTGAATCGGGTAAGTAACAACCATCATTTCAAAGCATACTTGTTATGACATTTTTTAAAAGACAGTGTTTCCGGCAAATTCGTATGGTTGTTGCTAACAATCACACATTAACACACACACACAAGAGAAGAAGAAACATTTGAGCTGTTTGACCTTCCCCAACCTGGTGAGAGGAAAAATCCGCTTGATAAGTACACAAGATACCGGTACGTAAGTAGCTGTCAGTGAGAAAATCCAGCTTTATTGGTTAAATAGCGGGATGTTTCACGTGAAAACGAAGAAAATCACTGCGTTGATTAAATATCATTCAATATCATGAAACCCTCATTGCGTCCCTTAAAATGTTCCTTTGGGCCATCACATCGTGATCAATACAACGGACAATGTAAACGAGATGAATTTGCAATTTGAGTTACGAATTTGTTAGAAATTATTTTCGAAAATTAGACGACACGGATAGGTCCGGAAAGAATCGAGCAAATTGAAAACCAGATGAAACCAGACAATATGATATATCGAAAGATCGTGAGTGACTGAAATTCTATTAGAGGACGTAACGAATTTGCCGGTGCTCTGTTTTCGGGTATAAAATGAAAATCCGAGGAAGTGTTAATTGAATAGATAAGAAAGACCTCTTTTCATTGGTTAACTTACAGACTGTTCCGTCTGTGGTTGATATGATCTCTGTAAACAGTTTGATGATTGGTCGAAAAGCGGAATCATTCTGCCGAAGGGAAAACCACAAATAAAATATACAAAAATTACAAGTCAAACACACAAACAAGAGGAAGTTTAGGAAATTGTAGACTAATCTTGATATTCATATACTGGCAAAAACTAGCGATAAAAGCGTCCGACGTTTCGGCGACATCTTGGCGCCATTGTCAAGGGAAACTAAATTAAATCTGCGTTCTCAAGAGAAACTAAGAGTCCAGAGTCATTAAATTTGCATGAGTTAAACAAAGACCTTAGCCCAAATTGAGTCTGATTGTACATTTAAACATGGTCTTAATTGTTTAATGAGTAACATCTCATTAACTAGACAGTTCGATTGTCTAGTTAATGAGATGTTACTCATTAAACAATCAAGACCATGTTTAAATGTACAATCAGACTCAATTCGGGCTAAGGTCTTTGTTTAACTCATGCAAATTTAATGACTCTGGACTCTTAGTTTCTCTTGAGATCGCATATTTAATTTAGTTTCCCTTGACAATGGCGCCAAGATGTCGCCGAAACGTCGGACGCTTTTATCGCTAGTTTTTGCCAGTATATGTTTGTCTAAATCATTGTTAATTAGAATCTTGATATTTTAGACATTCAAAGTCTTTGACTTTTCCAAACCTTGTGAGCGCAGACACAAGTTGAATATGTACACGCGATATGTAAATACTGTAGATGTCTTATCGGCTAACTATCGGAACATTTTGAGTCAAAAGCGGAACGTAATTTTCCCAAGAGAATATCTGCTTTTGATGAAATCTCTTCATTTGTTTAACGAAACCGAATATAGTGCTCTGTCGGACCATTACAGCAAACATGCAATGAGACAATAAAAAGGAATCGAATTGCAGTTTGAGATACATGTAAACGACTCTAATCGGAGAAAATTCGATGGTATGCAGGGCATTGAACAAATTGAAAACCCGATTGTACGATTTTAAGTTTGTGACGAAGTCTCCGTCTGTATTCTCGTAGGTCATAGCTGTGATTAAAACAAACGCCGGAGGACGTGTTAATTGAAATAGATCAGAAAGAACTCTTTTCATTGGTTAACTTGCGGACTGTTCCGTATGTGGTTGATATGATCTCTGTACACAATTTGACGATTGGTCGAAAAGAGGAATCATTCTGCCGAAGAGAAACCACAAATGAAATATACTGGGCAAAAATTACGAGTAAAACACACACAAGGGGACGTTTAGGAAATTGTAGACTAAACTTGAAGTTTTAGACATTTAAGGTCCTTGACTTTTCCAAACATGGTGATCGTAGATTATGTACACGAGATATGTAAATACAGAAGATGACTTGTCGGCTAACTATCGGAATGTTTCGAGTCAAAAGTGGAATATAATAAATATTTCCAGAAGAATAATCTGTAATCTCAACAAGTGTTAAACGAAATCGAATTAAGGGCTCTGTCAGACCATCACACAAAATATGCAAATGAGACAACGCAAGCATAGGAGATACATTGCAGTTTGAAATAAACGACTCTAATGGAAGAAAATTCAATGGTATGCATGGAATTGAACAAATTGAAAACCCGATTGACTAAGGCCCCTGCTGTATCTGTGAGGTTATAGCTGTGCTTAAAATAAACGCCAGAGGACTTGTTAATTGAAATAGACCAGAAAGACCTCTTTTCATTGGTTAATTTACGGACTGTTCCGTCTGCGGTTGATATGATATCTGCAAACAATTTCATGATTGGTCAAAAGGCGGAATCATTCCGTTGGGGAAACCACAATTAAAATAGAGCCTCCTGATTGGTTTACAAGTGGAATGTTTCGTGAAAAATGATCTCTTTAAAAAAGTACAGATTTAAATGGAGAAGTACAGATTTAAATGGAGGTCTGTTATATGTACCTCCGTTGAAAAACAAAGTGAAGGGAATCAAAGTGATTCTAGAAGTACCCACAATGGCGAAAATATCTGAGGGAATGCAAAGGGCTTATTTTGTTAACAGAATCGTTTATCGCCATTTCTGTTTGATGTGTAGTATAATGATCATTCCTTCGCAACTCAATTTTCATCTTTCTGAAGCATAATTCACACGGGTTTAAGTGCGGCGAATAAGGAGGCTGAAAAATTAACTGAGCACCTCGACTCTCCAGCATATTTCTAAGCAATCGTTCTGTTTTTCTACCATGGTGAAACCCACAATTGTCCATAATCACTGCATCTCCAGGTAAAATTATCCTCACCCTGTTGTCACGTTGCATGTCCAAAACGCCATGGAAAAAGTTTAACAATTCTTGTCCATTTGATGGACCAGGGATAGTATTAAAGTAATCAACACCGAATATACTGTGCATCAGATTTACCGTGTAGTTGGCGTTTGATGCGTATATTTGAACTTCAATCGCTGGTTGTCCTCGATAACCGCTACCAAACATGCGATTACCGGAGTGACAATAACAGATACTTCGTCGAAAAAGTGCAAAGTCTCTCTTTTAAGCCGTGAAGTTATATTTAAATAATCGTCTACCTTTGCTAAGTTTTCTGGTGTAATATATTCACTCGGGATACTGGTAAGTTTCTTGAAAGTCAATCCCAACTTTTTGTTTGTCACTGTTTGTATTTGCCTGATGGATGGAACATTCGCTGGCGTACAAATACCTTCACGCAGCAGTCTCTCACGGATTTCGGAAGCATAAAGACTTGGCTTTCGTAGCTTCCAAATTTCGATTACTTCAAGAATACCATCTGTTATTAACATGGCTCACTGCCTCCACAAGAAAATGGCTGCGTCGTGCCGTGGAGGGCAAAGTGTTGCACGACTTTGTGAACCGCTCCTTTTGTTACCCTCGTGTTGCGGGAAATCTCGGATACCCCTACTCCATTATTGTACAGATCAACAATCTCTTCCCTTTACCTTTGAACTTGAATTGCTGGTTTTCCTCGATAACCGCTACCAAACATGCGATTACCGGAGTGACAATAACAGATGCTTCGTCGAAAAAGTGCAAAGTCTCTCTTTTAAGCCGTGAAGTTATATTTAAATAATCGTCTACCTTTGCTAAGTTTTCTGGTGTCATATATTAACTCGGGATACTGGTAAGTTTCTTGTAAGTCATTCCCAACTTTTTGTATTTGCCTAATGGGTGGAACATTCGCTGGCGTACAAACACCTTCGCGCAGCAGTCTCACGTGGATTTCGGAAGCATAAAGACTTGGCTTTCGTAGCTTCCAAATTTCGATTACTTCAACAATATCATCTGTTATTAATATGGGCTCACTGCCTCTGCAAGAAAATGGCTGTGTTGTGCCTTGGAGGGCAAAGTGTTGCACGACTTTGTGAACTGCTCCTTTTGTTACACTCGTGTTGCGGGAAATCTCGGATACCCCTACTCCATTATTGTACAGATCAACAATCTCTTCCCTGACAAACACAGGCAATGGTTTACCAGGCTGGTAAAATCCTCCAAGGAAATTTCTAGACATCCTGGGTTTTAATGAATGAAACCACGAGTGAACGGTTATTTGTTGTATTCATCGTGACATCCATCACATGTCAAGAACTCCAATCCTTATTCTTAATTTCTTAGACTTCGACGTCTATGTAGTGATGACTCTGATTTTCCCAGCAAATCAGAGGAGAATTTGTGCCAGTTCTTCGAAAAACGTGGCTATCCTGTCTCTGTGGTCAAAGCGGGCCATCATCGCGCCCAACAATTTCATCGACAGTCATCACTACAAATGTCACAAAAAGATAAGAATGATAGAATTCCATTCACCCTCACTTTCCATCCTCATAATCACGCAGTCAACAGCATCATTCTTAGTAATTTTAAATTACTCCAAAATGATCCCGAGACTGGTAGAATCTTTTCGCAACCTCCACTTATTTCATTCAAATGCGACAAAAACGTAGCCAACTTTTTAGTTAGAAGCGCGCTCAAAACTAACAAGCAACCCGGCTTTTTCAAATGCGCGCGCTCACGATGCAAAACTTGTCTTTTCATTGTTAACACTAACAAGATATCGGGACCTAAGCGATCTGTTAAGATCACCGATCCTTTCACATGTACCTCCGCAAATGTCATTTATTGCATAACCTGTACGTTATGCAATAAATTATACATTGGTGAGACAGGTAGACGACTAGGTGACCGATTCCGCGAACACCTTCGCGATGTTGAGAAGAATGACAAGGATGCATTTAAGCCAGTCGCTCGCCATTTTAATCTGCCTAACCACTCCAAAAAACACATGGCCATCTGCGGCCTTTCCCTACATCTAGGTACGACGGAAAGCCGCAAGAATCTGGAACAAAAATTCATCTTTCAAATCGGCACCCTTAATCCTCACGGTATTAACGAACGCTTTTCATTTAACTAATATATTCCTATTTTTCACGTTGCCATGTTACCACCAATAGCATAGCTCCTACTCTACTATAAAAACTACACGTAACCCATAATCCCTCGATTCGCTCTGACGAAGGGCTAACGCTCGAAACGTCAGCTTTTAGAATCTCTGTACGGTGGCCAATTTACATTATCAACTCCGTTGATAAAACCAAATTTTTGTTAACAAAAGGGGAGACTGTTAAAGAGAATTTGTTTTGACCCTGTGAAACTAGATAAGTGAATTCTTCAAGTAATCCGGCCGTGTCTGAAAGGGACAGTAAAAAGGAGTTCAGTTTCATGCCTCTCCACAATTTTCATATTGATGTAAAACATTAAACTCAAAAATGAAAACACTAATGGAATTAGAATCCTAAACAGAGGATAACAGAGGTTAAACACCGAGCTTAAGAACTGCTAAATGTGCCATCCACCTAAGTCATTTTGAGAATTTCCTTGGCTACGCAAGTGCTGTTTAACCTACATCCTAAAAAAGACTGAGACTGGATTTTCATTTGAGCTTATTGCAAAAGTATGTTCATCTCTCTCCTGGCCTTCTTTTAGACATATTGAAACTTTTTTGCTGATTTATGAAGGCTTTAGTTTATAAAATCATTTAAGCTAGTCGTCATTGTCATAACAAGCCAGATGCTCTTAACAACCAAAACAGTACCTCGGTATCCCGCGGAGATAGCAGGCAATATACCCGATATCTCAGAGGGGTGCCCAGTTGCTTGTAGCATTCCAATGTAATTGAATCCCTCAGGATTATATAATTTATCTCTTCCACTGACACTTACAACGTAAAAGGTGTTTTAATCCTCTAGCTTGAAATATCTTTTTGTCAGGTTTTAATTAAAATTCTACTTTCAAACATGACGTTGATGCAAACGAGGACAATGCAATTTACTGTGGGATAGGGACGATCCTTTAACAGAAGTTGGAATTATTTGGTCGAATATTTAAGGCAAACATTTCGGCTAAAACAGGAGGACATAACAGATGCGATCACACTGTGATCCCATAAAAGCGATTTTTGTGTTCCAGGACAAAATGGCTGGCTCCGGTATTGAAGCTTGGATTTGCTTATGGAAGGTGTCTACCATAGGACGGCACGATTGCTGGAAATTAAGTCAATCATCACTTTGCTTAGCACTGAAGTGCAAACAAGGGAAAATGTTATACAAGTACATTATTTCTGGCAATGTTTCCCTTTTTGCCCGCTTCAAGAAACATCGCAAGTATGGAAAAGTTTCATCGGAGCCAATAATCTTAAAAAACGATTTACAAGTGATTGAAGTGAAATATATAAATGTCCATTGCGAGAGTGTTTTGCTCCTACAATAGTTCACAAAGCGAGCAACAAAATAATATTCCAGCACTCAATGCTGAATGATCATGAAAGTGTAATCATCACGTTATGATATAACCTTAAACTTGAAGGGACTTGTTAAGTTCCATACCTTATAAACGTATTAACATCGGCAAGTTCTGAAAACTATTAGTACAGTCACATAAATTATTAACATGACAGGGGAGTCTTGCCGTAACTTTAGGAGAAAGGCATTGAGAGGGTCAGTTTATCCAAATTTCTATGGTATATAACGCTTACCCTAATTATTATGGCACTGAGAAGATACTGTCATGTTGCTCAAAAAGATGGCAACTAATTTAGCTAAGAAATAATCCTTTCAGAGACAGTCGATAATACCTTTACCCATCAAAAGAACGGAAACATGCAACAATTCCAAGGATGATTTTTCATTATAGAGTTCACAACTACAAATAAATAATATTCCAAGCTTAAGAACATGATTAATAATCAATACTGAATTTCTCGAACAAAAGATATTTTAGGGATAGCCAGCCAAGATAAAACCTCTTTCCAGGTTCAAGACCTCAACTGCTTTACAGTAACACATTAAATGATCAAGGAATTCCTCTTCAGTCTTGCATAAGAAACGATAGCGATTCTGCAATTTTAAATTTCTATAAAACATACGGATCAGCAATCTGTATTCAAAACCTCTTAAATTTGTGTCCTAAGTTACTGAAGGAAAGTGAATAGATTTTCAGCTTCCAGTCGACAGAGAGAACTGGGTCTTCATTTTTTTAATTTGGTCTGGGAGGACGGAGGAGATTCTTTGCGGAAACGTAACTCTTCACAGATTTGCCTTGAGAAAATGGATGCTGCATTGCGGATTCTATTGCTTGAGCTTCAAAAACCTCCTTGTAGAGATTAGCAACAACGGTGGAAACCGAGCTCCCCATGGCTGCACCCTCTCTCTATTCGCAGATCAATACATTATACGACAAATACGTAGATCTTAATACGAAATCTAAGAGGTCCATAATGTGGGCAGGTGTCAGTGTCGTGCGATCAGCAAGGCATTGGTGGCTCTCTAATGTGCATAGTGCGGCTTCTAGATTCTAGATTGTTCACACGTCAGAAAATCTTAACATGATCATTTGATGCTCAAAACGTACACGCAACCATAAAGAAAACAAAACAAGAAACAAAAACAAAATAAGAAGGAATTTTCCGCAATTAATTATTGTGACGATATAAGTAATTTCATTATGTTCTTCCTATAAACAGTAATTTCGTTGAAAGACCATAAGGGTCGAAAAGGTAGGCCTGTCATAATAAAGTCTTTGACCGACAAAATAACTCCAATACCACAGCTATCACTTCCGATAACTTGTCCACCACCTGGTTGTCTCGGCATTCCGAATCGTTTAAATGTCTTCAACATAAGCCAGTGCCTTAAGGAAAAATGATCAAACCCAGGGAAAACAAAATGAAGCTCTCTTACGATCTGATGGGCACAGGACATGTTTGAAAAGGTCCACCGAAGTCCGTCGTCAAAGTACACCTCCTTGAGTCCAACATCAATTACCAATGTCCCCAGTGTGTGCCACTCAAGTTAACTGGAACGAGAACCAAGCTACGTTTTTCAGGGTTGACCTCAACCAGCCTCTCTTTAAAACACTTGCGGATGAATTTCTTATCACCAGTATCGAGCCAGGTCATGGTATGAACTGGGAGGCACAGAACAGCTGCTTTGCAAGTAGATTGGCGATGTAATCTTGCAACCGTTGTCTCAATAACAGAGTCATCAATGCATCTCTCCAAACAAAGATTACTGAACGCTCTTACAGTCACGGAACATTTGCCCTCTGAGGCGACTAAATAGTTAAGAGGACATTTCTTCAAGACATGAAGGCATTTCTCTCTTGTCTCATTGTCCAAGTCGTCGGGAGACTGCATTAACGACTTTTCTTCTTCTTTAACACTGCGCTGCATTTCAACAACTTCCCCTAACCATTCAAGGTGTCGTAGACCGGTTCTGGAGAAAATTCCCAGTTGACCAATGGCAATACCTGTTGCTTCATCTTCAATATCACGAGGAGATAGAAAAAACGCTTGTTGAGGCTGTTGATAAATTCCAAAAGGAAGAAGAAGAAAAGACACGTTTCTACATGGAGAATGACTTGGAAAAAATTCTGGAGCAATCTCAGTCGCTCGCGACAAAACGAAACACAAAATGGGTCGTAAAATTATTTCAAGGTAACAAACAATCTTTTTGCTTCGCATTTAAGTAACACAAAAAGCAGAAATTTAAAGAAACTGATTTATTATACAATTTCAGCACTATGCAGTCTCAAAATAATTGTTTACACAGATTAGTGTCAAGCAAGGAGCATCACAACACCTCTCCTTAAAATGAATACAGCAAAATTAGACTTAAACCTAGCAAGGTTTTACGTCGAAGCGAGAACGAAAAAAGGTGAAGAATACAGTCGCTCGGCACTTCTTGGTTTTCGGAATTCAATTGAAAGATACCTAAACAACAATGGCCGTACAGTGAAAATTTCAAGGAACCAAGTGTTTCAAAAGAGTAACAAAATTCTGGACGCGAACCTAAAAATCAACCGCCGCGCTGGCAAGGAAAACGTTCAACATAAACCAGTTATCGTACCTTCAGAGTTCGCAAAGATAACAGCCAGCCCTTTCCTCAGTGTCACAAATCCAGCCGGATTGCCAAGGAGAACGTGGTTTTACGTTTCTCTGTACTGGTGCAGGCGTGGAAGGGAGGGACAGTGAGATCTTCGCCGTGACAGTTTCAAGTTCACCAAAGATGCAAACGGCTGCGAGTATGCAATTATGACCCACGAAGAAGCTACAAAAAAACATCCTGGTGGTGAAACCAGCAAGCCCTCAGCTGAACGAGAAACAAGGCTTTACAGCACTGGAGCAGATGATGATGCGTTTACCAGTCTAAAATTGTACGTGTCCAAGTTGAATCCCTCCTGCCCAGCGTTCTTTCAACAACCGAAAGCCAGATTCACCACAGAAGACATTGTGTGGTATGAAAACAGCCCACTTGGCGTGAACAAGCTGGGAGACATGATGAAGATCATATCCAAAGGAGCAAATCTCTCTCAAGTATACACCAATCATTCCGTCCGGGCTTCAGCAATAACCGTGCTATGTTCGTCACTGGGCATATCACACTACAGCGCCAGGCCATCGGCACCTCAGCTGGAAAGTGTATCCGACACAATCTCCAATGCTCTTCAGTACAACCAAACTCAAAGCACACAAATTTCTACCGTTTCCAGCACTCCATCAGCTACACCATTAATTGAAAGCTCGAATTGCATGGCTTCCAGTGTGTCAATGTCGTCCGCATCAGCAAGCTTCCCGAGCGGTGTTTTCAACAACTGCAATATTCAAGGCGGTGTGCAAGTGTTCATCGAGCTTAAGAGCCGCTCTGATGAGCAAAACTGACTAGATTTTAGCATGGATAAAACGTATGTTGAGTTTATGTTTAGAGCAGTGCGTGAATCAAGTCATTTGCGAGTGTGTTATGTTTATTCTGAGTATTTGGATGTGTGCTGTTGAACACACGAAATCTACAACACTTGATGGTAAACTCATTTATTGAAAAACCTGGATTTACTCACTGCAGTGACTTAAAAACCGACCTTATCAAAAGGTCACACTACAAGTAACATTTAATCATTGGTCGCTTATCATGAATAATCTTTTGACTGGTCTGTAAAAATATGCCAAGTTGGGTTTAGGTTTTACTTTTATTGCTACCAACTAGAATGCAATGCATTATCTAAACTTGTTACAAATGTGTAAGCGTACTTACTCAGTATACAATAACAGTACGGGTCAAGATTCCGTGAGTGTTCCGTAAACACTTGGTAGTGACCTCTTTTAATTACAGTCTTTGCTCGGCCCTGGTATGCTGGAATATAAATGACACATGTTCGAAACAAGCCGTTCGGGAATCGAACGTAAGTGCACCATACTTTAGGCCACAGAAGAATGCTGCATCATGAACCGAGTACCTGATGAACGAGTATTTTTGATATCTGTTGATATATGTAAGTAAGCTACGAACCGAATGAAAAAGTCGATACAGAAGGCGAACAGAAACACAATAAGTGGTCGCTGTTGTGCATTCATTATTCATGTACTCTATCACTTACCTCTTTCATTCCTTTAAACTACCTTCATGTCAAGCAGGTGCCAAGCGTAGACGAGAAAGAAATGAATCTCACTCAGTATCCAGTTACTTGATCTCGTTTCTGTAAATAACCTGCCAAGCGAAGCAAAAAAAAGCATGCGAAGCCTAGCTTGCCAGCAAGCTCCCTCATTGCTCACAGGATACGTGAAGCCTACATTTTTTTGAAAGGAGTGGTTGCTACTCGAGGTTCTTATTTTCATTGCAATGCGTTGAAAATGTCACACTAAGAAAATACTTTAAATTCCTGCTGGTGAGATTATTTGCTTATCTGTCAGCATTAATTGCTTGCTTTTGATGAATAGCAGACCGACCTCCACTGTCTATCTTTTAAATAAACGTTGTTTGATTGGTGCATTTTGTGGGCTTTTTGTTTAACATGATAGGCTGATTTCGTCTGCAGACATTCTGCAGATAATCTTAAGATTATCTGTAGATTGTCTGCAGATCTGCTACAGATGTACCAGCAGATCTCTAGCAGGCTATAAACAGATCCGCTTGTTTTGTACGAGAAGATCTGAGTCACCCTCACAGGACTTTTTAATATTGGTCCTTTGGCTGCATCAAAAGTTTAAGCCATTATTGGATGATGAAATGGCCCCTGAAGAGCTTATGACGGTCATGTCAATCACTATAGTGGCATATGACATGTGTCATGGCTTAAAGGTTACACATGTGGATCTCCCATTTGAAGATCCCTTGAAGAACATGAGGAAGTGTGTTGTGAAAGTCATCGATAAATTGCATATTCGTTATCAAAAAGGTGAGAAATGCAAAACCATGTACAACCCAAGTGACAAAGTACCCGATGGATACAACACTATGGCTCCTGAAAAGACTGTTGTCTGAGGAACCACGTTCAAACGGCTGATTTCTGAAATGCCACAGCCTTATCCATTTGTTTACCTCCAAAGGCTTGTGAAACTCAATTGAATTCAATTCAATATCTTTTATTTAAAGAGGGAGACAATAACCTGTTAAAGTTTTCTAACTTACGGCTCTCTCCTAGCTTTAACCCTCCCAACCATGATACACCACAGAAGACAGACCACACACCGGGAACTACATGCCCTACTCTTTACGACAAGTGTGCGGTTTATTTTACGTCCCACAGGATTGTGAACATTGAAAGGTTGTGAGGCGGGACCTCCGGCTTATCATTTGCAGATGTAATTACAAAGGCAGCACTTTCTCCTCAGTTATTTAAAGACCCTGAGTGTTGGTCCGGCCGGAGTTGAACTCACGACCACCTGCATAACAGCCCGGTGCTCAACCGGCGAAATGCATACACTCAGCACTGTTATCAATCAAATAAAATCCCAGTGCTTCCAAGGGAATCAACAACAACAAATTCATGTAATTCACAATATAGTTAAATGCAACAATACATCATTACAAAGCCATTCACTCACTTCTTTATAGTGTACAAAGTCACCCAATCACATGTTTCTTCAAACACATGGCATGTGTCAATGCTGTTAAAAAGAAATACGACGTTATGTTCAATATCATTTAGAGAATCAAAACTAGAATAACTACTCACTATGTTTAAAAATGTTTTCTAATTGTGTTATTTTATTTTAAGGTAAAAGGAAAAGTCGCTTCTTGCAAATAATGATTCTAGGGTGCTCGGGGGCTTTTAGAGAGCTCAGAGCGCTGTGAAAAATTTGTAAGAGCTGCTATTGCAAATGAAACAAGATGTTTAGTCTGTGCCATAAATATCTCAAATTACAAACTGTTAAATGGCTTGTGGTGTTTTGCAGCAATCAGTGCAGTTGCATTTAAAGGAGATTATTACATGTTTTGCCGGACTACACGAGTTTTATACTTTTCCGTAATTGAAAGCGTGACTGCTTTGAGCTTTATTTAAATTTTCACTTTTATGATACCACAAGGTAATCATTTACATGAAAAGGTTATCCACCAGTTTTCCTGTTCTTTCCATTTGTTAGAGGAAATTACCAACAGCTCTTGAAAGTGTTTGTAAACGATGAGACAGTTCTCTGATTACTTTTGTAGGAAGTTGATTGTTGGCAAAAGCAATCATTCCAATAATTCGTGTAGCTTTGTACAAGAAATCTCTTGGAAAAAATCGTATCTTCCACATCACAAATTTACGATGATTGAAATTCTGAAAGCTGCTTTGTTACGATGACTACGTTCACAAAAAGGTGAGAATTCTGTATCATCCGCTTTATTCTACAGTCTGGTTCCACAACAATAGAAAATTGAAAGATTACATGAATGCAAGACATGACTCAGAGGAAGGTCAAGTTACTACTCAGTTGTAGTAATTTCTCAGTCAACAACCTGGGGATGTCTATATATCAATGAAGTTGTTTATTTTTGCAAATGCAGGAAAACTGAGGTATAAACTATTTGAACCTATCGCCAAGTGCCCCGAGGAAAGCCAATAATTGAAGATTTTCACTCAATGTGCATTATTTTGGTAATTTTCCATAATGTCAGCTAGCAACACAAACAATTTAAAAAGACAAAAGGCAAAGGTGCATGATACTTATATACTCTCAACAGATGTTTCACAGGCATTTGAAACTGGTATTATAATCATGTTAAATGCTTGTGGTAAACAAGACAAACTTGACAATGCCAAAGAGAAAATCAATAGTGCTTCTTTAAATAGTTCAGTTCGTCAAGGTGTCAGCTCGTATCTTTGATAAATAGGACACCTTTGAATATTTATACATGACTGTTATGCTTTTTGGTCATATCACCCTTGAGATACATGTAAGTGGGAAACAGAAGAAGATAAGCTTTTAAAAAGTCTTGTTGTTGTGTCTGAATACTGATACCCTAAGTGAGGTGTCCTTGGTAAACTTTATTGTGGAAGTTTATTTTCACACCATAATGTTTAAAGCTGAATATCTTGTGGGGTGATGGACAAAATGACATCAAATCAAATTAGTACATATCAAATCATATCGGTTTTATCTTTAACTGACGAAGATGAAAGTTTCTGCCAAGTTTCTGGCCGGTGTAGAGCCACCTTAATTTTCAACAATTTATTGGGAACTTACTCAGAGCCACATTACCTTTTCACAAAAAGGGTTGAGACTTGCGCAAATCAATGAAAACTGGCGTGGATCGACGCCTGAGGAAAGGGCTTGTGTCTGCACCATTCCTCCCAGTGTATTAATCAGGAGCCAGTGCTTTTTACGAGTATGGTCCATGATGTAAGTCCAGTACTTTAATGATGAAATATGCAGACTTCATTACTTGTATTGTGCCTTTGGCACCTGAGGGTCATTCAGATAATGTCCCAGAAAATTTGACGATGCTTAATTTAAGTGAGACTAAGAAGTTTATCAAAAGAAGGACAACCGTCCAGAGTAACCTTACAAATTAAATAATTGATCCAAATTGATGGCCTTCAGG
>NC_090878.1:24740112-24742612 GCF_036669935.1 Montipora foliosa
TGCAGTTGTAATTGTCTGTGTCATACTTTTTCAGCATCATGCAGTCAGTTGGGTTCCTGTTTTACCTTGACTCAGTTTTAAAACAAGACATGAAGAGTAGTTAATAAGTTTGTTTTTTTCTGTGTTCCTGTTTGCAGTACTTTTGTTAAGCAGTTTATCTCTTCCTTTTAAAGGGTGATGATATTTATTGTTGGTGTGTAACAAAGTCTACTCCCTTGGTCACTAAAAACATACTTCCTAGTCATCGTGCATGAAATATTGACAACCTGGCCCCGGTTCCTGAAAAGCTGATTAACACTAATCGAGGGTTAAATCCTGATAATCGAGGAATAAAATTTATCCGTCGATTAGTTTCTGTTCCTGAAAGCACGATTAGTGCTATCCAAGGGATAAACTGAGGGTTAAATTTAACACACCTACATAGGTCGATTAACTCACTAATCGGGGAATAAAGTTGAACAATCTTTGTCAAAACAAACAAAATAGCGGACTTACTGTTCCCGGTAATTCGTCCACAAGTACGTGTAAGAAAGTTTGTCAGCATGAAATCTATCTTGACGAATTTTCAGATGAAGAACTTCACAGCAGATACAGATTTGGCAGAGAATCCATATAATCTTTAACGGAAGTCCTTGAAAAAGATTAGCAACGAGAGACGAAGAGAAACCATGCGTTGACGCCGACA
Organism: Montipora foliosa; assembly: GCF_036669935.1. Taxonomy (NCBI): domain Eukaryota; kingdom Metazoa; phylum Cnidaria; class Anthozoa; order Scleractinia; family Acroporidae; genus Montipora; species Montipora foliosa. Next base: position 24,740,798 of record NC_090878.1, read on the forward strand.
CTGCAAATTCTCGCAGCCTTACATCTTTTTGCAAGTGGCAGCTTTCTACAAATAATTGGTGACACCATTGGTCTGCCCAAATGCTCAGTTACAAGAGTGGTAAAAGATGTGTCGCTTGCTCTAGCGCATAAACAGAACGAATTCATTGTATGGCCTTCTCCCGCCGAACTACAAGAAGTGAAACGAGGCTTTTATGACAAAGGAGGGTTCCCTGGTGTAATTGGTTGCGTCGACGGGACCCATGTGAGGATCCAGGCACCCAGAGCGAACAAAAACGACTTCGTGAAAAGAAAAGGATTTCACTCAATCAATGTGCAAGCAGTGTGCAACCATAAAGGTAGAGAACACAGTGTGCTATCAATGATTATTTTATGCTAAAATTACTTGGTATCAAAAGCCAGCAATTTTTTAACCTGGGAGGGTGGGACATATTTTCAAAGACCGGAAAGTTGTATAACTATACGTAAACAATCACTTCTAGAAACACTTTTGTTTCATTTTGTTCTTGTTTGGAGGTGCATGAGCATCTTTAAGGCTCCATAGTCGAAATATTTTTTTATTTAAAGAGGCCATCCCCATACATCAGAATTATCTATTATTACGCCGTAATGATTATGCATACAAAAGCTAAGAACAACTTATCAGAATTTTTTGGCATGTTTACAAACATGGCCTGGGAGCACGCATGACAGTTTTGTCTTCAACAACTCACACATTGGCCAGAAGTTGGAGAGCCAGCCCCACTCAATAGAAGATGGTTTGCTACTGGGAGATAGTGGGTATCCATTGTACACCATATCTCATGACCCCATACCTTACAGCCGATTTCAGTGCAGTGTATAGACCCGGGTTTTTGAAACATGATTTCGCCCGTGCATGATTCGCCCGTCGTGATTCGACCATAATCACGTGACTCTAACAAGAAGCGTGGAAACGGCAGTAAAACTCTTCGATAACAAGCGGGAGGCAGAGCCTGCATTATGTAAAATAAAGGATGGCAAAGCAAAAAGTGGCCATACGGATTGTTTTCTACCAGAAGAACAACCTTGAGCGTTTGGAAAGGGGGCAATTTGAGGCCCGGCGGCACAATCAGTAGTATTTCTTGCGGTTGCCGATGTAATCATAGCCGACAAAATATATTTTGTGATCAAAAGCTCGCTAATGCTCGCATTCTTTCATTAACAGATAGGTGACGATGGTGTATTAGCAGCTTTGCTGGAATTTTGGAACACCGTTTACGCCAGAAGAAAAGCGAAAAGTACGGAAATGACAAAGTTAGCCGGCTGCGATTAGCACAAAAAGGGTTACTGCATTTAAAGTAGCAACATTTGACCAGAGAAATACGTTCTGCAAGGATTTGTTCGACGGCAAATTATATTTTCCTTCAATATGTATCCTTTTTGAGTTTTAAGCCTCATGACTATTAGTTATTGCCAGAGTTGACTCAATTTGTATCACTTCGGCGGCGCGACAGTAACATGTCAGTTTCATTTTGTCATTCGCATTTTCAAGTTGTGCTTCAACTTTAGCTACATCTCCGCAAAATACGACAACAAATGACACCAAAGTACGACAACAAATGACACTACAATGTCCGCGAAGCGTATGCACAATTAGGTATTTTACCCCGTACCCGAATTGTTCAATTAATTTTCTTTTCAAGTTTCAACACGAGTCGAAAATGTGTAACGCCTTCCTATCAAGAAATGTAATATTTCACTCATCAGCGATTGATGATGGCTTGAAAATAAATTATTGCAAGGGACAATTTCTGCCCTCTCACGCGTGTTGGTATTCATTTTTACCTCCTGTGAT
>NC_090878.1:24747612-24802612 GCF_036669935.1 Montipora foliosa
ATGATTGGTTAATACGGATTCAAAAATAAAAACAGTGAAAAAATGGAGCTTGGCAGAGATGGCACTAGGATTTTTCAATCTGGGTCCTGGGACCCACATGCCTGGTCAAATTGGAGTCCCAAAACCTTGATGACCTTTTCCTACGAAAAACTAGTTCTTTTGTTGCAAGAAAGAGTGACTGGTAAAATACCGATACTTTTAATAAATTCGTTTTACTTTTTCTTTGACAGCATTAGCTTATGACATTGTATGTAACATACATTATTAAAGCACTGTCAACATCTTTTTAACAATGTGATATTGATTTTTGACAGATGAATAGCATAAGCGACTTCTTCAAGTCAAAGGTCTTGCATCCAGGGACGCTTTAAAATTTTGAAGCTGCATTTTTTCAATTGTATTTGTGCTCGGTTTCTCAAACGAACTGTCATGAGGGCAACCTGAAGAATCAGGTTGAAAATAAACAAGGTGTAAGTTTTGAAGCGGAGAAGAACTGCCCTTACCTGTGACAATCAACTTACAACAGTTCATACAAAAAAAAACCCGCTCCATTTTTTCTCAGTCTTACCATAATCGAGCAAGAGCAACAAATCAACCTCACTGTAAAGTATGTAAGTTATATGCCTAAGCCTCCTACTCCCAAAATCGGTGAAGCATTTGCCGGTGTACTGTTAAGGTAAAAAATGGAGTGATACATTGTAATACTGATTTTATTATTCATATAAACTGTTTAATAAGAATTCAAAAGCCAAAATACAACTGAATTCAGTAGCTGCAAGGTCATTGTTTGAATGCCAGCCTTCAGGTGAGAAAGCATTATTTTGAAAGTTACCTGTAAGGATGGTACTCTTAGAAAACGTTTGGTGACAAAGAAAACGGGAAAAATGAGGGACACAAAACAAATCGTGTATGCTTGAAGCTTACTATTGAAGAACTGACCATGTGAAGTCTGAATTCAGCTTCACCTTTAATTTAATTTAATGTAAAATCAGCTGTGTGATTGATTGGCATTCTTTGTGAAGCCAGATTCATTTGTTACACTTAAAGTTGATCAAATAATAAAAATTATTTACCTGTAACTTGATCATAGGTTAAGACCACTAAACCATGCAGGTTAGGACAAACATATTTCCAGCAAGGTTTATTTATCATGGTACATTAACATAACAATAACCCCTTCCAATGGGTTTTGACAAAACACTGACCCCCCTCTTTCTGACTTACATGCATTTCATTAGAAGTGCCTGCCTCTCTTCCCTGATAAGCAGTGCAAAATTTAAGCATCATCAGGTATGTTACCTGCTTCCATAAAAAAAAAACAAATAAAAGAAAAGAAAACAGTTTGAAGATAAACACAAGTGAGTGACATGCACACATCACACAGAAACCAGAAGCTGCTCTGTCTGGAACTTAGAAGTTCCAGGTCATGCACCAATTTATTTTTTCTGTTTGTCAAAATCAAGATGAGAGGAGGCTACCAAAAATGTAACAGCAAAACATCCAAGTGATGCGAAATCAGGCCAAAAACTTAAAGAAATATTGACAAAATTTATGCGAAGATGGAGAATGGACAGAGGAGCCTAGAACCACTAAGCTCCATGCAGAACAACTTCCAGTTGCTGTATAGTTCCTGGTTGTTGCTCAATTGTCGATTGTGTTCTTCCAACTGTTCTGTTTCCACCCGTCTTTGTTGTTGTTATGGTATTTCAGAGAAACTTATAACATACTTGGGGAGGCGCGGTGGCCTCATGGTTAGTGCGCTCGACTCCGGATCGAGTGGTCTGGGTTCGGGTCCTGGCCGGGGACATTGTGTTGTGTTCTTGGGCAAGACACTTTACCGTCACGGTGCCTCTCTCCACCCAGGTGTATAAATGGGTACCGGCGAATTTAATGCTGGGGGTAACCCTGCGATGGACTAGCATCCCATCCAGGGGGGAGTAGAAATACTCCTAGTCGCTTCATGCTACAGAAACCGGAGATAAGCACCGGCCTGATGGGCCTTGAAGGCTCGTAGCAGACTTAACCTTTTTTTATAACATACTTGATGATGCTTCAACTTATTTTTTGCTCATCTATCGGAGAGAAGAGAACCGAGATACTTGAGATGAAACAAGTCGGCAAGTAGAACCTCAGTCAGGCCGAGTTTCCGCCATTTTTGAAATTTAGGTAAGCCACAATTTGCAACTAACTTGATTCAGCCTCAATGTACTTTTCATTTTGTTATTTTCCAGTGCACTATAGAGGGGAACAGTAAGGGGTCGGGGTCACTTTTTTTCAAAGCCCCTCTGTAACACAATATCTCACAATAAGGTGTAAGTTGTCAATTGGACTTGTAGTGTCAGCTTCCTGTTTTTCTCTCTGCAGACTAAGACAGTTATGCTGCATTTGCAGCACATCTTCGCTGCTCACACGCCTCTTTCTTGGCTTGGACATTTTCTCTGTGGGGGAGCCATCATATTGGTCACTTGGGTCACTTTTCATTTAACACCGGTCTTCTCAAAACTATTTTAATATATTTGTAAGGGATAGTTTCTGTCATTTCCAAGGCTTAAAACATATCATTACATCACAGAATACAAGCCATTACAAAACACTTGTCTGCTTTTCAAAAGAAAGCATACTTTTCGTAAATTGAAACACCCTTAAAATGTTCATGTGCTATGTGCGAAGGGTCATATGTCAATTTAATTCAACAATATTAAGTCATCCTTGTTTGAACAAAAATCAATGACTGTATCCAAACTTGTGGGACATGAAACATTTTCGTAAAAGTGATGGCCAACACAAATTCAACAAACTAATTGTTTTTTTGTTTCAGATTTCGAACTAAGAAAACGACAGCTGCCGGGTGTAATAGCTCCAAGTCACAGCGACTTTCACAAATTTGGCAAAAAGATTGACGACTACAGGCTTTTTCGACATATCAAACATAACAAATTATCTGCAAAATTTTGAAAGCTTACAAAAGTAAACCGTGGAAAACAAAGGACCTCTCGGTTGCATTCAATTCAAGTAGAAAGTTGACTTGGCATTTCCTTGCTTTAAAACAATTTCCAATAAACCATAAGCTTATTTAAAGAAATGGTAAACAAGTGTTAAACATGGCGGCCCGAAAACCACTTTCAAGAAAATCACATGACTGATGTTTATTTTGCAACAATAAAAATTTGCATACTACTTACCAGCTCCTTCGTCACTGACAGTTTCGAAACCATGCAGGCCGGCAAAAGTGGGTGTATCTTCAATCATTTGCTCGCTTGACTGCAAGGGTGGCTTTGGTTGTGGTCCACCACCGGTTTTTTTGCTCTCCTTTTTAAAGAACGAGAACTCCTTCTTCGCAGTAGAATGGAGATTTTTCCCTTCTTGCACTGTGTGGTTCGCCCGACCCACCGCATTGACGTCGTTCGTGATCTCCTCCCATATCTGATTTTTTCTTTTGACCGTGACGCTGTTAGTCAGCTTAGAGTGGATTGTTTCTAGATTTTTACGAACACTCTCTGTAATTACAGAAATTTCGTTTCCTCTTCCTCTCGACCTTTGTCACCTCAACTTCCGTCACTTCATTTTCCGCCATTTTTCTTCCTTTACCCTCTTTCTTGACTGCTTCCCCGTGCACACTGGAACATATTTTCGCGCCAAATTTTCGAAAAACTGGTCTGACTGGTTTATTCCATTTTTAATCGAGGGATAGTTAATCGAAGAATAAATGTGTTTTCAGCAACACCTTTTTAACCTCCGATTAGTTATTCTGGGAATAAGAAATTTAATCTTGGTTTAACTCTTAATCTGGGGATAGTTTAATCGGCCTTTCAGGAACCGGGGCCTGGGTGTTCCCCTGAATTCCAGAAGTTTGATTCTTTAATGTGTGACCAGTGAAAGCTGCTTCAGCGAGATACGTTTAGCACATCGCCTCAAAATCCAGACCACGGTTCATTATCACCATCGTGCACACACAAGTGACTAGAATGAACTTTAACACTGAAAAAAGCGCTAATTAGTTAATAATCGATATTTTACCGCCACGCAATGAAAAATGTCACCACCCTCTCTAGAATTAAGTGAAATAGTAACTGATACATTGCTTAAACATTGGGAATATAGAGGCTCGTCCTCAAAGAGTCGATGTCTTGTTTTTTGTTGTAGATGCCTGTGTCGTTCACAATTATGCAGCCATTACTAGCACAAACAAAGCTATGTAAGAAAATGATTAAATTAGATTGAGTTACCTTGAGAATCAGTGGTCTTTTTGACGACTTCATGCACCAAGGAGAAAGCAATCCACCAGACTTGTCCAAAAGGTTAACAGGACAGCTGCTACAGTTCTTAAAATGCGAGAACTAGGCGAGAGGCCTGGAACTACCTTATGAAATTCGTCTTCCAGTTGAGGTTTATGCGCCTGTTTGTGCCATGAGCAGTCCATCGCGATCCTTTTGCGACCCTGTTCATTTGTCAGTGTTTCTCCTTGCTTCATTTCCCAATGCGTACGAAAGCAATATTTGATGATATTCAATCTTATTTTGTGCTCGATTTTCCGCCAACAAAACCTCCACTAAACAGTAAAAGGAGAACAAGAGTCTGAAATCTGCAACGCATCTGCCCTCTTGAAAGTTTCAGGTAAGCTAAATTTATTGATGAACTTGAATCGGGTCCCATTGATAGTTCTGGGCTTTTTTAATTTTTATTTTCCCATTGATTTTATAGGGGGTCAGTAGTGGGGTCAGTAGGAGGTCAGTTGACCAGTGGTCAGTGTTTTGTCGAAACCCAGCAATCAAAGTACTTTGAGGAGAGGCTAGCATATCTTAACAAGGAAGAGTATCAAGATGAAATCCAGACAGTGCACTGGAACCAGGAGCAGGTGACCCTCTTCACTGTGGCTGTGTGGACTAAAGCAAATGGTGGTGGGGATAATTTGTGTGAGCCTCATGTTATTGTGTCTAATGAAATGACACATGACAAGAATGCCGTTGCAGTGTTTGTCTCCAGTTATTGGCAAATTTGTCAAGGAAAAACACCCAGATGTCAAGCAACTGTATGTGTTCTCTGGTTGGCCTAGCTCGCAATACATTGATTCGGGAAAAAACCGGAAGTTGCGCGGAAGCGAGGCTTAGTGGCCCTCAAAAACAACATGGCATAACGATCTTTAGAAAATGACGAAAAGTAGAGGAAGAAATAGGGTCATAACTGTTGTGTTGCAGCAAAATGCAACAATCCGAGTGAATCAGCTGGATTTATCTTTTCATGCCTTTCCAAAATACCTGATAACTAGAAAAGAGTGGGAACTTTGCATTCAAAGAGGAGACGTTTATTTCAAGAGTGTACATCAGAAATTTTGTTGCTCGGAGCATTTCTGTCCAACTGACTTTAAAGCTGGTCTTAAAGGCCAAAGAAGGGACCTTAAAAAAAGGTTCAATTCCCTCTATATTTGAGTGGGCACCAGAAAAGGTAAGCCTGAGAGAAGAACGTTTCTCATGCTCAGACAGAAGAAGGAAAACATTCAATGGAAAAAATGCTACAAGACCGTGATTTGCCAATGCTCTTAAAGGAGTCGCTTCCAGATTGCAAAACAGTGGAGTTGTCTGGTCCTCCAACCCTTGGAGAATTTGTGGAGAACTTGAAAACTGAGGTTGAGCATTTGAAAGAAGAACTTTGTAAGGCAAAGGAGAAGGAGCATGACCTCTAGTTTCCCTTTCAACTTTGGATATGTCATCATCGTTCAAGAAAAGGTTTCATCCAAGCTCAACGGTTGCAAGAAGTTGGGCAATTATTCACAGCCTCGTCATTACTTAAGGTTGAGACCATACATAGGTATTCTAAAGTTTAATTCAATCATTTTGAAGTTCCTTTGCAAAATTTCCTTTTTAATGACATTCAAGTAGCCCCAAATTCTACAGTCTGCCACAAGACACACAAAACTTGTAAATTTGAAATAGCTTACACTTTCTGTAAGTGTAAGCTTCAACATGAAAAATTGATTTTCAATATTTTCACTTTCTCAATGTCTCGCATCGAATTGCCCAAATTATATATAGATTTATGCAAGCCTAAAAGCAGAGCTCCTGTTTTTAACCCTGGAAAGTAGATAGATAGTGTATAAGGAAATAATTATGCTTCTGCGTAAAGTACAAAATTAATTGTCAGTGTAAACAGTTTACAATGATCAAACACCTCTGAGCTGACAGCAGTAGCCAAACAATCCTTGCAAGCAAGTCTTACCCAGTCAAAAAGAAACTAAACTGTCCCAAACATTCCTTACAAGTGCATTTGTTACAGATAAATGTACTGCAATCAAATAGAAATGTATATGGCGTCAGGAGTTCAGCTATAACGTGTCAGACTAAACAGACAATGACAATTAAGAAAACTCGCCAATGATTTCTGCTGTAGGCTTGAATGGTGAAGTGGTGTGTGATTGTTGAAATACGCCAGAATCTCTGTCAACTTGGAATTGCAAATGTTCAGGCTGTCTCCATTTTTTCAGCGTTTTACAAAATATGTGAGGCAGCAATGCATGCATTAACAAGGAAAATGTTAACTGAAAGACTTGAAAGCCAACCATTGTAAATAAGTGTTTTGTCTTGTGCTATATTTCTCTCAGCTTTACAATGCACTTAACTGAAATTTTCTCTTCTCTTCCCTTGGCTTCTCTCGAGTCCTTCTTCACTTAAGTGTCATTGTCTGAGAAAGTGTTCCACAGGGTGGAAATGTGGGTTAACCTATTTTGATGAAACTTATTGCAGAAGTTCACCTTAGTGAGATATTCCAAAATCCAAAGAAGCTTTGGTTTCTGACTTTTAGTTTCAAAGTTTCAGGGGGGTACCATTCAGGGCCTCCAGATCATGGAAAATCACGTTTTCTAAGGGGTAAGTTTGGAATTGCATAAAAACTAACAAAGTAAACCTATCAACTAGGTATTTGCATGGAGCGTTTCTATTCTAAAGGGTCTTTTAAATCACATGTGCAGATTTGGCAGAGAAGCTTTTGGCAGTGTGGGGCCTGGTACGATCTCTGACCAACTTTTGAAGCGAAAACCACCATCCAATATTGCCTAATTTTAGAAGTTAATATTTCTTACCTGCCTGGTTAGCTCAGATTGATACTGATATCAGTAGATACCTTAATGTTAGTAAAATGAAAATCAATCGTGAAAAAATTGGCCCATGTAACTTTTGAGTGCTTTCAAGACCCCTTTTGAGGCACACTATCACAAAATTTCCATATTTTAAAAAGCAATAATTTCACACCCATTCTAGCCCTATTTAGTTTTAGAGGCTTCACTCTGCTTTACAGTGTCTAAAACATATTCACGAAGCCTGTGATAAACAATACATGTGATAGTAGACACTACCTCAGAATTTTAAACTGCCTTAGGATAATAAAATCAGTACTCAGCCTGGACATGCAAACAATACAACTACAATACTCGTCACATTTGTTGGAACACCCATCCTCGTTTCCCCCGTCCTTCAATGTTGTTTTCAAAACTACCAGAAGTTGTCCGAAAATTTTTCTAACAACACTAAATTGGGGGGAGGGGGAGAAGGGATAAGCTGCCATCTTGTAACACGACGATTCTAGATCATTCGTGTAACGTGTTCCAACGAAATGTGTCTAGTATTGTATTCGTAATAATGTGTTAAGTGATGGGAGGAAGTATAGTAGATCTTGCTTTGATAACAACGTGTGTGATGGAGAATTATTGACGTCTCTTTAATCGCACGTGCTGGCTGTTTCTAGTGGTTTTTATTGTGAAATTCATTATATAAAGTGGGGAATTTTCGTGGGAAAGGCGTGAAGATTTTGCGAATTGTTAGGGATACGGTCAACAAGTGACCGAACGTAACCAGTACGCAGTGGTGTTCAAAAGTGCGATTGACATCGTGACCCGGGCCCAGGCATATTATTTATGCAGGGTTAAGGGACTACCTATTCGTAAAGTTGCAGAGATGTGCCAAATTTCTATCAGAAGTGTTTTGAGGATTAGAAATGAGAAAAATATGGAGAGAAGGTGTATTAGGATGCATTCCAAACGGGGTCCAAAGTGCAAGTTGAGCGACAGGGAAAACAGACTACTGATAAGACGTCTAAATGTGCTGAGAAGAAAGGAGGTGAATTTCACGTGCAAAAGACTCATGGAAGAAGCAGGCATAGATCAGGGGCGAGTTTCTGTCAGGACAGTTTCCCGTTTTTTAAATTCCCAGAACTACTTTTATTTACAGTGTGCTAAAAAAGGAGTCATGAATGAAGAAGATATTAAAAAAAGGGTGAGGTTTGCGAAACACATGAAACAGAATTACAGTGAAAATGTTTGGACGGAAGAAATTGGCTTCTACTTAGATGGTACGGGTTTCACACACAAGTGAAATTCACTAGATCAGGCAAGTGTACTGAAGGCTCGTGTGTGGCGAAAGAAATCGGAACGCTTGGCCCTGGGATGCACTGCTAAAGGTCATAAAGAGGGAACAGGAAGAAAACTGTTGAGATTAATAGTCGCTATTTCCTATGACAAGGGAGTTATTTGCTGTGAGCCATATGAAAGAATGAATCGGAGATATTTAGCATCATTCATTGATGCCAATTTTCACAGGCTCTTTCACGTTGCTGGCAAAGGGAGCAGGCGTCTTTTTGTCCAAGATGGAGATCCTTCTCAAAATTCATCTTTAGCAAGAGCCGCAATGCAACGCACCAACAGCACATTAATTAAACTGTGCCCAAGATCTCCAGATCTGGCTTGCATTGAAAATTTGTTTTCAATAGTTGGCAGGAAACTCAGGAATCAAGCTGTGCAAGGCAATATACGCCGTGAAACATTTCAACAGTTTCAAACTTGTGTGATAAATACATTTTTGTCTATACCCGTTGAGACTGTGAACACTTTAATAAGCTCTACGCCCAAACGGATTGACATGGTTATCAAGAGCAACGGCAAGCGTATAAAATATTAATTAAGGATTCAAATTGGTTGTGTAAATATATCACAGCAGCAGAACACGTTTTACTCTTCAATAGTAACCAAATCAGTTTTAGCAAAAGAACAGCTCATCCGTAATGGTGTGGCGGTCTGATCTCGAGACACTCTGACTCAAAGCCTGAAAATATTAGGCTAATGGAAAACAACACCTGTTACTGACACAAAACGATAATTTCCCAAATAAAGTGCAAAAAAATTGTCCATTTTTTGGATTTACTCGACATCACCATACCCCTGTAGGGGACAAAAGGATAATAATGTAAGCTCCGCATTAATTACAGTATTGCGCAAAAGTAATGCAAGCGATAATCGTCGAATATCGCGAAAATCGCGATATATCAGCGATATTTAACGATAATTAATATCGAGCGATGTATATCGTGGCAGCTATTGTTTTATTTGTCGGTAAGATATCGCGAGATATCGTTTACACTTTGCAATAAATCGTTTCCGTTCAACGATATATCGTTCTCATTTAGTGATATATCATTCCCACTTAGCAATATATTGTTCTTGCTTAGCGGTATATCTTACTCGCTTAGCGATATATCGTTCTCGCTTAGTGATACATTTTGTTTCCGTCCAGCGAGATATCGTTGACTCCTTGTGAAACAAATGTACATTTCTTTTGCAGACCATTTAAGCTACATGTAATGAAGAATCCCCTACAAACCAAGCTTTTAAGGTGGCGAGTTCATTTAATGAGATAAAATCATAAATCAAACACGTTAGCTAAAGCATGTACATCAAACGAACATACCTGTCCAGTTTCTGTTAAAAAAGCCTTACTCAAACACTCGTAGTTCCTGCAACAAGTTTTATACTAGAGAGGACAACCGTATTACCACAGAGGTTTAGGTGGGCAGACTAACCAAAAACCAGAAAAGTAGATGCCATGTGTATTTTTAGACTACATGTACCAGTAGTCCCTCTTTCGCCTAGTCTGTCATAATTGACGCGAAAGAACCGCAAAAAAAATGGCCGTGTGAAATCCTGGGGGCGAGAAGGACTTCACATGGCCATTTTTTTTTTCACGGTTTTCTTTCACGTCACATACGACGGACAAAGCGAAAGTAAAGAGGGACTACTCGTAGTCTAGTGTATTTTTGGCTGTTTGTTTAACAAGGCTTCTTGATGTGTAAGCTATTAGGATCCAGTCTCCACACAACGTTCAAGTATTGTCTGGCCTTTCATCGCAAGAAATGATTTTCCCTAACTTGGCAAAGTATTGTGAAAATTTGCTTTGCCGGTTTTCATTATTTTATTTTCAAAGTCCGCATGGCAAAAATGTCTTCTTAGAGTGCGAGCAAATAATGGCTGAGGTCCCACTAGCACATTTGACAACGCTGTTACAACGGTGTCACACTGTTTCAAGTGTGACCGACTATTTATCCAATGTCACTGTCAGTGTCTGTTGCTCAGGTTACGCGGCCCAATCAAAGGATTTTAACAACACTGTTTACAACTCTAAAAGTACGATCTATCTGGTGTCTATCTAAATTCACTTGGGACGGACCAATCGCGACTTGCTGAACAGGAAGTCCATTTCGCGATAAGAAATTTTAGCGCCAAAGCGATTTAGTTTCATCTGAAAGGTCACCTTAACATTTAGTTTTCAAGGTTGTCGCTTGTTCAGTTAAACGCAAAAAGGAAACAAGGAAGATTTTTGAGTAACATGGATCTTAACAACGACTGGACTGCTTTTCGGCCCTCTGCCAGCTGGGAAAGGTAAATTATATTCGATTGATTCATTAGTAGTTCATTCCTTTACGATGTTTAACCTTTAAAAGTGAGCTGGGTAGACGAATCCGTAATGGCGGGAATTTGACATGCATGCTTCACTGATTCTTTCAGAAGCAGTCACAGTCAGTATGGCTTCATTCCCCATGTCGACCTTCTAAATATGCCCTTTCCCTCAATCTCCATGTCTTATCCGTCATCCAGCCAAGTTCCTGCCCTAAGTCCACCGCTAGAAACCTCCGCTTCTTCTAACAGCCACGCACCTCGACTACAAAGCGCTCCCCATCATGGAGCACTCTAGAAGAAGAGACCCTGATAAGAATTTACAAAGAGGAGGTTGAAGGCCTTCGGAAAAAGGGGAAAAAGGGGCAGACAATGTGGGCTATTATAGCCGAGAAATTGGAGAAAGAAATGAAGGCACTGGAGGTCAACAGCTCTAGAACGCCTCAGAGGGTGAAAGAGAAATTTTTTAACCTCAGGGTGGCAAGGTGACTAAGAAGAGAAAGTGTCTACCTAAAGGGCCTGGACAGAGCGATGACGACCCATGGTTGGCCATTTTTAGAGAGAGCCAGGAACGAGAGGAACGGATGATGGCAGCTCTTGAGAGAAGCGAAAACAACTTTAAAGATCTTTTTCTTACCGCCATAACAGAATTTGGAAAAATGGTTAAGAAAGATTGAAAATATTAGGTCAATGTTTTGTTTCTGTTTTTTGCATGGAATATAATGCGCAAGTCTGATGTTGATATTCGGTACACATTTCCCTGTTTTAGCTACAAGTTAGTGATAAAAACACATTTGATACTTGAACTTGAATACACTTTGACTGTAATCATTTAAGATTTTGAAAATAAAATTCTATGAATACGTAGATTTTGCAGAGTGGTGATCAGTTTATAAACTGAAGTTAAAGAATGTAACTTGCAGAGGTTTAAAGGTAGTCTGCGATAGCTTGCCTTATCCTTCGGGCCGCATTATCCGGCCTTAAATAACCATCCCCACCATCATCATCACTGTCATCATCATCATCATCATCATCATCCAACTCGTCATCCATGTGTATACATATGTTGTGAAGAATGCAACAGGTAATGATTGTTTGGGGCACACGATCCGTAGATTCTTCCAGTTGCTTTAACAGACAACGCCAGCGGGTTTTTAATTTTCCAAGAGCACGTTCAATTATCACGCGTGCTTTAGATAAGCGATAGTTGAAACGCTGTTGTGCTGCTGTTAAAGCACCTCCTGCAGGAAAGGGAGTCATAAGCCATGGACGAAGCGGATAGGCAGGATCACCCAGTATTAGGGGTCTCACATTTGTTCGGTTTATTACAGTAACTGGTCTGGTTAGAATAGTACCATTTTCTATCTCCCTGAAAACACCACTTGGACGAAGCACTCGAGCATCATGTATGCTCCCTGGCCACCCAGTACTTACATCCAAGAATAGCATTCGAGAATCAGTCACAGCCTGAGTCACGATTGAATATTTTTGCTTTCTGTTGAAGTAATCGGCTGGGTTTAAAAGTGGTGCTTTTATTTCCACATGTGTACCATCAATTGCCCCTACCACGTGTGGAAAATCCAGCTTCTAGTCTCTTTGATGTCATCTTCATGAATTGGTAAAGAAATGAAATCGTTCTTCCTCCGGTTTATTGCTTCACTAAAACTGTGGCATATTTTAATTGCAGAGGACTTTCCAATGCCGAACGTTATAGCAATAGATCGATAAGAATAAAACCCTAGTCTCCACAGAGCTATCGCTACTTGCTTCTGTACAGGAATCGCCTGTGGAAAACGTGTGTTTTGGCGTTGGATGTCTAGAGTAACTATCCCACAGATATAATCAAATGTTCCTCTAGAAACTCTAAAATGCCTTTTCTCTGTAGGTGGGGGGCCTGAGGTGACGAGAGCGTCCAAGGTTTCTGCGGCTTTGTTCAACTCCGCTTCGTCTCGTTTCTTTTTCTCTTCCCGCTTTTTCTTACGCCGCTCCGCATCTTTTTGACGGCGGATTTCCTTGGCGTCCTTCATGATCTTGGCGGGGGGTTCAGCTGCTTCGCAGACGACATCGTGTTTCTGGCTAGCACGAGAACGTTTCGATGGTTTCTTCTTCTTCTTCTCCTCCTTCTCTTCTCGAAATGGATAGCGAGCAGGCGACAGGTCTCCGTACTTCCAAGAGATGCTCATCTTCTTCTTCTTCTCAAGACAACTGACAACGAATGAAGTGTGTCTCGCGTATTTATGGTTGGACGGCAGCACGTGATGTCACATTCCAGGGTCTGTGATTGGTTCTTAAGGATGGTGCCACATTCGGGCGATCCTGTCATTGGATGCTCAGAGTGGCGTCAAGGCCATTCAAGGTCAGTCCCATTCCGGCAGCTCTGTCATTGGTCTGTAGAAAGTGGCGTCAGCTTTGGTCCATGTCAACACCCTTGGGTATATAAAGAGTCACGCCAGCGACAACCGTCAGGTTGTCATGAGCTTGGAGAGGTGCTGTAGACGCATAGACTTGTTGCTGGACGCTCTCTTGTGTGAGGGCTGCAAAGAAGACAAAGACGAAGAAACAGAGCTCATTGACCTGACGACTTGGGTTCTCCATCAAAATTGTCGTGAGTACCGATTTGTTCGTTATCTTCTCCAGAAAGCAGACGATCTCAATGTCCCACTCCGATACAAAGACAATCGGAGTACAAACGGATTCTACGACCTTAACACTCCTCAAACGTCTGGACGCCCTACTAGACCGATACTTGTGCAAGTGTTGTCGGTACGACAAGAACCAACTGTCCCTATCGGACTTGAGCACGTGGGCACCGGACCGAAAATGTCATGAATGCCGCTATGTCTTCGACGCAGCCGACGATCCCGACCCAGATGTCTGTGACTTCTACTCCGAACGAGGAATGCCCGAGCAATACTACTTCCCACCCGAAGACTACCCACCTTCTCGATAAAGTATGTCTAGTGATCGACCTAGAAGGATTTTGTTTGGGAGACCAATTTCTTCCTAGGGAACTTGGTTGGTGTGATTGGACGGGTCAACACAGGGGATCGATTCATTACAAACCTTCCGTGCCTTGGCATGATCTCTCACCTAAAGATCAACGAACGGCGTATGACTGTACGACGCACATCCACGGGCTCGCGTACTATCCACAAAATTTGTACCATCTGGCTCATGAGTTGAAAACGGATGCCCAACACCTCTACAAACAACACAAGACCTCCGAGCGTTCTCTAGTCGCTTACAAAAAGAGTTTGATCGAATGGCGATGGTTGACGAGCTGGGGGATGCCTCACGTCGATTTGGAACCTTTGGGTTGTCCGAAATTCAAGGATCTCCCACGTGTCAATTCTGTAGGTTCTTGCAGACAACACGAAGACCCTCTACAGCTTCATTGCCCTCAAGTGGAATGTTATCACTTTGTACAGTGGATGCGTGGTCAAAGGGGACTGGATCACGATACTCGCTACATCCATCATGAACGGACCCAACGATTTCTAGCAGCTCAGAAACCCAGGACCTGTCTACGGTCGATGTCCACCCAACCACACTATAGACACTTTCGATTTTGTCCCGACCGCATGTAAAACACGCCTTGTTCTTCTCATTAAACGTTTTTTTATTGGACATTCATGTCTGAGTTCTTTATGACGGATCTATATGCCTTTTTTTATTTATTTTTTCATTTTTTAAAAAAGTAGGACTCGAATGGGTCCTCCAAGGGCTCTGAAACTAAAGGCAGATAGAGGGCTCTCAATCCCACGTGGCGTTTTTCGAGAGAGATTCCCGCCCCAGTCCCTCGGCGGAAAGTGCCGTTGAAAACGAGGTCGTCTGATCGGTATAAAATAGCGCATTCGAGTCCAAGAAATCCAAATTTTCAAGATGGAGAGCTGGTGGGACGTCCTTCCGCCAGAGCTGCAGGAGAAAATTTTAAAGTTAAAACAAAAAATGCAGCACCAGGATAACATGAAAGCCCTGGCGGAGGAAATAGGTGAGTTTTACCTACAACCCTTATCTGAAGATTGTGATCAAGGAGACTCATGTTGTTTCTTTCTATTTTTTTCTCTCGTAGAAAAGCTAGCCATCTGTCCTTGGACAGCCCATGCAGTCATCCCGGCCACTAATCCGCCCTCCAGAAGCAAATCTGGACAGTTCCGGTGCAGCAGATGTCACCTATTTCACAAAATAGGAAATCGACGAATGTATTTGTAATTCGGCCTTTGTGGTTGCTGTTTTGTTCCTGCCTCAGTTGAGGTAAAGTTGTAAATAGTTTTTCAACTTGTACATACCTTTTGAAAAATAGTTTTGTCGACTTTTTTAGAAATCTTGTAAATAGGACAACTTTTGTTTATGTTTCGTTTGCATGCTCTTTTTTTTCCGTTTTTTTTCCTTCCCGAGGAGGTTGCGGACAAAAAAAGACTCCTCTGTAAATTTTTAGGGAATTTTTAAACGATTTTTTTCGCTGTAAATAGTTGTACATAGACGTTTTTTTTTTTAAACTTGTAAGTAGTTTCAGAACGTTTGTAAGTATATGTGACAAAAAGAAAGAACTTGTGCTTAGCTTGCATGCTCTATTTTTTGTCCGTTGTGTTTTTTTATTCCCTGGGAGAATGCGGGTGACCTTCACATTTTTTTTTATTTTTTTATTTTCGCATTTGGTTAAAAAACAAATATCCTCCATGACTTTTTTAAACCAATCTTTCCGAACTGTTATTTCCGAATTTTTTTTTTTCATTCCTAAGAGCTTTCATTTGATAATCTAGCGCGATGTTCATGAAGTGACATTGAACCGAGCACATGCTCAAAAAAAACAACTCGCATACTGCTCCTCATGAACTTCCATTTTTTATGTTCCAGCGAATGTTCTAAACTGGTGAGAAATGTCACGCATCCTTTTTTGGCTGTAAAAGAAAATCATTCCGAACAGTCCATAAAACATCATTTATTTTTTTGTTTGAACAAACCACATAAAGCGCTTGAGTTTGATTTTGAACTTGACCTTGTGACAGACCTCTACTCAAGATTCCTTGACCTTGACTTTATGAGGGGTTTCTACTCAAGATTCAAGACGCATTCTTTGTAGATGAATCCATGACATTGGTTGAAAAAAACAGAAGAAAGAAAAAAAATGGTTTCGTCCATGACTAGAAAAAAAAATAGAAAATCCAATAATTCAACCTCGAACCGGCAACCCTGAGCTTGACCGTCTCCTTTCTGCTACGTACGATTCATTCATCTGATTTGACTCATGACTAGAAAAAAAAATAGAAAATCCAATCATTCAACCTCGAACCGGCAACCCTGAGCTTGACCGTCTCCTTTCTGCTACGTACGATTCATTCATCTGATTTGACTCATGACTAGAAAAAAAAATAGAAAATCCAATCATTCAACCTCGAACCGGCAACCCTGAGCTTGACCGTCTCCTTTCTGCTACGTACGATTCATTCATCTGATTTGACTCATGACTAGAAAAAAAAATAGAAAATCCAATCATTCAACCTCGAACCGGCAACCCTGAGCTTGACCGTCTCCTTTCTGCTACGTACGATTCATTCATCTGATTTGACACATGTACATGATGACGTTAAAAAAGAAAAACAACCTCAGGGACGGGAGTGTTCGGACCAATTTTTTCTTGGCGCGAAATGACGTGGCAACGGCTGCAGTTGGCAACCTGTGTTTTTCTGAAACGGAAAAAAAAATTTAATCCTTCATCAAAGACAGTTCTTTTCGAGAGTCTCCCTTTTTTTTCACGGACATGGATGCTAACGACCCCAAATTAATGAGTACCATTGCCGATATCGCCAGGCGAAAAAATGTGCTCGGGAACTTCAGGCACAACATCAGCTTCTTGTGCCAAGTGGAAGCTTGTCGGTGTCTGAAACGGCTAAGGATCTCTTGACCGAAGCTCGCGCTCGTCTAGCCAGCCGAGAAGCAACAAGTTCAAGTGGGATTTTTTTCTCTTAGGAACTCGTTTTTTATTTCTTTTTCTCTCATTAAATGCTTTTATCTTTTTTCTTCCATTCACCTTGTCATTGTGACTCTTTATTTACAGCGGGAACGGGGAGTGTTCAAGAACAACGGGAGGCCAACAGGGAGCGAATTCGGGAGCAACAAAGAGCTCATTACCGCGCGAACAAAGCAAGGCTCTGCGAATACAAAAGACAGTACTACGCGAGCCACCGTGAACAAATTCGTGAGCGTAGACGACTCCATCGCCAAACCGTCAAAGCAGCCGAAGATATTACTATACACGTCGGAGAAAGTGCCTCGAAATTTGAAGACGGTACAGGGCAAACCATCCCGAGCAAATTCGTGACTACCGCCAAAGATATCGCGAGACAAGTCGGAGACGTGAGCTGGGTTCGTGTTTGCTCGAAGGCTTGGCGACCGATGCCCGTACATCGCATGTCATTGATACGGCAGGTGGTGGATGGCTCGTACGTAAGTACGGGCTCCGGCCTCCTACGCCTCCCTACCTGAGAGAAGGTTTGGCGCGTGTAGACCGCTTGGCTCCTCCCGCATCCCCGTCTTTGTCGTCGGATCTATCCGACGCCGCCGACCGGCTAGACGAGTTATTGCTTCGTGCCTCTCCCGCAGGATCATCGTCCATTGCTTCCGACGTGGTAGCAGAACTAAACGACCTAGTACCACCCCGCCCCGAACCGACGCGACGATCCACACGTCTCGCACAACGGCCGCG
Organism: Montipora foliosa; assembly: GCF_036669935.1. NCBI lineage: Eukaryota > Metazoa > Cnidaria > Anthozoa > Scleractinia > Acroporidae > Montipora > Montipora foliosa. The sequence goes on from NC_090878.1 coordinate 24,765,030, forward strand.
ACGACCCCCCGCAGCGCCAGAGGAGGATGAGGAACCCATGGTTGATGCCGCACAAATCGTATTGCGGCGTGTGCGGGCGAATCGCGCTCGTTCTCAGGCGCGAGCGGAGGTAGACCATGAACAGCGTCAAGCGGCCTTGGAGTGTGAACAGCGCATCCAAAACGCTATTCGGGAAGAAGTGGTTCGTCCAGGACCGGATTTGGATCTGGCTCGTGCGGCTGCGCAGTTTGAACGTGAAGACCGTGTTGGATCTTGTGTGGCAGCTGAGTTCTTTGCAGACACATCCCGTTTCGAGGAGATGTCCTTCGGAGCTCCTCGAATTTTAATCTGACAAGTTGCGGGGTGCGTGTGCGGGGCACCAACTTTTGTGTTTGGACTGAGTAGGGACGCTACGGAACTGGGGTGACTTTAAGGAGACTCTACTCCATGTCTTGTATATATTGTAAATATTTGTTACGCGTATTTTATGCTTTTTTTCCTTCTTGTTGTACAAATAGTACCTTGATGATTCTAGTTATTAAACCGTTTGATTCGGAAAAAAACGATCCTGTCTTGTTTTTTTTTTTTACTTTAATCGTGAGGGGCTTGGGACTTTGTGACGTCATCCCTATCTCGACCCATGGGACGTCATTGTTTGAATTTTGAATTTCCCGACCGTTATCTTTGTATCCAGCATGGTTACGCAAAACACCCCAACCTGTTTCCTGAGGGTCCGCAGAGTGTCACGTGTCTGTGACGTCATGGTTTGAATGTCCCCCTAACGTACGTGTCCTGCGCAACCAAATTTGAATTTCCCGCCCAAATTGGAATCGACCAATCAGAACGCTCAATTTCCAACCGTCAAAAGTGCGGTGAAATAGCCCACACCACTACTGCTAACATTTCTCGTAATCTAAACCAAAACAATAGAATGTGATAAGCAGATTTCTAATATAATGCTTTTTCCATTCATGTGGGATCAGAATGCATGCATTTTCAGCTGGATCCACTGTTTTGTGACTTGATTTATTTCTGTAAACTGTTTACCATTCTCAGTCAATGTTGAGAGAACTGGCACTTGCAAATTACTGAGTGTGTGCTGTTCACATTTAAAAATGTGGAGCTTACTGCAAAAGGTTGATGACAGCCTTGATTTCAACCAGTGGCAGTTTGTTCCCAAACCAACCTTGCTTTCAGATCAACATAGCATTCCTGACTTCAGAAAGCATAACTTATGATCCAGGAGCTCCACAGCCAAGTCTTACAATGTACTTCTGGCATCACCACCCAACGTTTGGAAGGACAAATACTATGCTGTTGACTATGTCAACAACTATTACCTCAGCAGGGCAATACATGAGTGCAGCCGACAAAAGTCAGTTCACCTCATTCAAGTTCTTCCAAAAAATTCAACAGCTCATGCCAAGAGGTTTGACTGGCCAAAGCATAATGATATTGACCATGTGCACATCACATGTGTGTTCCTTGGCCCTGTGATTGATCTCGAGGAACTGGAAGCTATGTTCCAGTGGAGGACAAAATAACTTGACGTGGCTCAACAGTGTAAAGATGTCCAGTTCAACTACAAGTATAACTTGTATTTTAACATTTCTTGAAAACATTCTTCAAAAGCTTTTTTACTGTTGGGTGCTGTTCAAACTTCAAAGTTTAGTCTTTGACTCAAACGTTTCATTGCTGCATTTTTAAGGCCCTAATCTTCCCAACGTAGTTTCTAGTCAAAGGCAACATCATTTCAAAATAATTATTATTGATTAAAGTTGTGATGGAACATAAGCAGTGCATAAGTTTTGTCTTGGAAATAATTTAAACAAGATCATACATGTATGTAATAGTGATGTTGTCAGATGAATTTCCTATATTATTTCAGGCTTAGAGATTATTTTACATGACATGTAATGTAGTGTGGTTGATAGTGTAAACTTATGGAATTGCATTTGATTAAGGTACATCTCTTGCTCATTTTACTGACACAACTGCATTTTTGTTATTATACTGTAGTTGCTGTGTTATTGAAACTTCAAAATTTGTTCTTTAAGTGCTGTGCATGGTGTTGTTGTTGTCGTTGTTACATTAATAAAAGTACCTGATGTAGATTCTGCAACATAGATTCTGCAACAGTACCATCATTTAAATTGAACTAATGATGATGGGGATGTGCACAATAAACTCAAATGTTTTGGCATTTGTATAAGAAAGATAAAAAGCCCTTTACTGTAAAGCAGACAGACATTTTAAATTCATGCCAGATTCACAGGACTTCTAATTTGAAAATGGTGTTATGAAAATAGAGAATTTTGTGTGTAGATTCCGCAACAGCCATCTAATTTAGTATGGCCTCCTGTCTGTATCAGTATGAATCAAACCACTCTTGTGCATAGATCTTATAGTCACCTACCATGCAGAAGTGGTACTATTTTGCTATGTTGTGTAGATTTCAAGATATCCCACACCAAAATGTTCGGAATGTAGATTCCGCAACAGATGAAATACCGTGGAATGACCCGTTAATAACTATGAAGTTTGTTACTATCTGAATGTTTTTTTCAATGGGATGTCAACAGGCCAAGTGGATGTTATGCATAATAGTTCGGATGATCAAGTTGAGCGCGTGACCCGTTATAAATATTTTTTTACAAAATGTCCCCGAATCGTCAAGTATCGCCACAGAAGACAAGAACATCATTCTAAAGGCTTATTCTATGCAAAAAGTAGGTTGTGGAGGTAATTTTGAGAGTGAAAATCAAGTTTACAGCAGAAAAGAATAACATGGTTATGTATATTTATATTTAATTACGTTAACACAACAGAAAGACGCTTACCTTATTTTGACACGACAATGCTTTGCTATTGCCATAAAAACTATTTAGTGAAGCTCGCATAGTACACAACATTATGACTTCATAAAGGCCACCTTTTAAAGCAAAATATTTTTTGAAAGAACCAACATATTTGCTATTAGAGACAAAAACCCCTTCCTATTTCATTACGTGCGTGAAGACAAGAAACTCAATCGTGTCCAATTACACTCCATGTCAAAAACGCAACTAAATAAATTTCCCACCAGTGTTCAGCATCAAACTCTTTACTTGAATTATCAAGGAAAAAATGGGCAACAAGCTTTCCTTCAAATAATTTTTTACTAACAAGAACTAGTGAAATTTCCAATTGTTACCGAAGACTGTGCAGATTCAAGTTGTTCAATTCCTTCTCTGTCTTTGTTAAACCCATACGTTACCAGAGGATTTTCCATTTGGTTTCAGTGTTCTACACTGATAACAGCACACTTGGTAAAATATTAGAAATAAAGCTCATTTTGATCGGCTCGACGGGCGATATATTATTGTCGAAGTCAATTACTTGCCGCTTTTAAGAATCCAGATATATTTGTCTTGCTTATCCAATTGACGTTCCATTCTTGAGCTCCGTAAGGGTGTATTTTGTTTAAAGATGCACTAAAACGCCACGGGCGTTACCACGACTTTCGAAGCGAATTGCGGCATCGGCATCGAGTGACAGGTTGTTGGCAACTGTTGAACCCAGGTACGTGAAGTGGTCAGTGACCTCAAGCTCCTCGTTGTTGATGCTGATCGATGGTAGTGCAGGGACATCCTGGCCCATGACGTTGGTTTTCTTGATGCTGATGGTCAGCCCAAACTGCTTGCAGGCATGGGCGAACCTGTCCATCAGTCGCAGGAGGACTTCTTCTGTGTGTGAGGCCAGGGCAGCATCGTCGGCAAACAGCATCTCTCTAATGAGAACTGTGCAGACCTTGGTCTTGGCTCTCAACTGGGACAGGTTGAACAGCTTCCCGTCGCTTCTGGTATGCAGATGGATGCCCTCTTCAGACTCACTGAATGCAAACTTCAGCATCAAGGAAAAGAAGATTCCAAACAGTGTTGGCGCAAGTACACAGCCCTGCTTCACACCGCTTTTGATAGTGAATGGTTCCGATGATGCGCCATCAAAGCTGACAGTGCCCTTCATGTCGTCGTGGAAGGAGGCAGTGATGCTGAGCAACTCAGGGGGGCAGCCAATCTTCTCCAGCAGCTGGAACAGGACTCTTCTGCTCACGAAGTCGAAAGCCTTGGTGAGGTCTATAAATGCCATGTAGAGTGGCATTTGTTCCTTGCGGCATTTCTCCTGGAGCTGGTGTACAAAGAAAATCATGTCGACTGTGGACCTCTCTGCCCTGAACCTGCACTGGGACTCTGTGTAGACGTGATCAGCTAGGACCTGTAGACGAGCAAGGACCACACGTGCGATGACTTTTCCAACGATGCTGAGGAGGGATATGCCGCGGTAATTATTACAGTCACTGCGATCGCCCTTGTTCTTGTATAGTGTGACGATCTTAGCATCTCGCATGTCCTGCGGTACATTGCCTTCTCTCCAAAACAGACAGAGAAGATCGTAGAGTGGCTAAAGCAGGGCTGGTTTCCCACACTTGATGATCTCAGGGGGTATTCCGTCTTCACCTGGAGCTTTACCGCATGAAAGAGCATCAATTGCTTTGCTGAGTTCCTTCAACGTGGGTTCTGCATCTAGCTCCTCTAGCACGAGCAGATCTTCCAACGCATCGAGTGCTTCCTGGGAGACCAGATTTTCTCTGGAGTACAGCTCAAGTTAGTGTTCAACCCACCTCGTCATCTGTTTGTCTTGGTCTGTTATTACCTCCCCCGTCTTGGATTTCAGGGGTGCGCACTTCTTCACTGGCTTGCCTGTCACTTGCTTGATGCCCTCATACATTCATCTGATGTTCCCGGTGTCTGAGGCTTGCTGAATGTTCTCCGATAGCTGGAGCCAATAGTCGTTTGCGCAGCGGCGTGCTATTTGCTGGGCCTTGCTTCGGGCAGCTTTCAGTGCCAGCAGATTCCTCTGAGATGGCTCGCGCTTGTATTCAACCATCGCGCTGCATTTTGCGTTGATGACAGGCTCCATTTCTGCTATGTTGGCTTCAAACCAGTCGGCGTTCTTACGCTCTTTCTTGCTGTAGGTTTGGACTGCGGCACTGTAGATGGTATTGGGGATGGAGTTCCATCTATCCTCAGCGTTCTCTTCTTGTCTGTCAGACAATGTTTCTTCGAGCCTTACAATGAACTCATCGTTCTTTTGTGAGTAGGCTGTCTTGCTGGTGTTGATGCGAGGCTGGCCCTTCTGCTTGGTGTGGTGGAGCTTCTTTGGTTTCAGCTTTACTTTGGAGGCAATAAGCGAGTGGTCGGTGTCACAGTCAGCGCTGTGGTAGGCTCTTGTGTTGCAGACACTTGATAGAGTCTCGCCTAGTGACGACTAGATCCAGCAGGTGCCAGTGTTTTGACCTGGGATGTCTCCAAGATACTTTGTGGCATGCTTTGTTCAGGAAGAAGGTGTTAGTTATGCATAGGTTGTGGTAACAGCAGAGTTCCAGAAGTCTCTGGCCGTTGTCATTCATTTTGCCTGTGCCGTGGTGACCTAAGACGTTTGGCCATGCCTCACGATCTGAGCCTACCCTTGCATTGAAGTCGCCTATGACGTAGATATGCTCGGACGCTGGGATGGTGCTGAGTGCAGTATCCAGAGATTCGTAAAAGTGGTCCTTTGTTTCCACCGTAGCCAGTAGTGTTGGGGCATAAACACAGATGATGTTGACATGGCCCTCCACTGTTGAGAGACGCAGCTTGAGAATTCTCTCTGTCAGTCTGTTGGAGGTTCTATCATCTAGAGCAGCGAATTCCTCACGGCAAAGCCCACTCCTTGTTCTCTCCGTTCTGCAGGGCTGCGATATCGATATTCAATCTGTGCAGCTCGCGATCTATCACTGCTGTCTTGCGAGCATCGTCAATTGCTTGCAGATCCTCAGACAGTCCGGGCCGCATGGTCCGTACATTCCAGCTCCCAATCCGGAAAGCTGATGTTTTGGTTTTGTTCTTTCGTTGTTTGCCTGGTGCGTGGTTGACGATCTGCTTGTTGAGCTTTGACTCTAAGCTCCAGGCACCCACTGAAGTAGGCAGACCATGGCGGGTCAGTACCTTACTGTCCGGGGGCTGCCCGGCTTGAGGCGGGAGGTAGCTGACCAGTGGAACTACGATGGTCCCTCCCACCGTCGAGGACAACCCCTAGCGCCCTACTCTACGCCAGTTGAGCATGGACTTATACCTGGTAAACTGCTGTCCTCCGTGTTGTGCGCTCACCGAATGGCGAGACTGGAGTGTCCTCTCCAGGGTGCAAGCCTGGGCAAAGTATATGGAGACCCTGTGCTGCCCATTCAACATGGCCCCCCTCTCGGCTGCACCAACTTGGTCCAAGGGAACACAGAGCATTACACCTTCACGTAAAAAAGTGGCTCAAGAAAGAAAGGCAGAAAAGAAGAGAGAGATAGATTGGGCATTTTATCAAAAGAACCATGAAAAGAAAATTGCTCAAGTCAAGGAACATACGCAAATGATCCACCAGTTGTCAAAGCGGCTGGCACGAAGAAGGACCGATATAAAGAAAACCGAGCAGAAAGAAAAGCTGAAGGAAAAGAGAGAAATTGCTCGAGCAGAACTGTAGAAAAAAAGGGAGAAAATAAGAGAACAAACCAGGGAAAGAGTCTGTAAATATCGTGAACGAAAATTACAAGATGGAACACAAGAACAAGCAATAGAGGCGGCATCAACTTCAAGCACGAGCAATGGATTTAAAAACCGGGCATTCAAAAAACGCATAGCTGACAGGGCGAAGGAGACGCTTCCTTTGAGTCCCAAGAAAAAAGCTACAGTCATAGCAACGCTGGTGAACAGCCCAAGAACCAGGAAGATACTCGCAAACCAGGGATTGCTTAAAACCCTGGAGGAGCCGAAAGAATTGTCCACCCTTAGAGCGCTGGCATCAGACATCTCCGAAGGGTTGAACGAAGTGAAACGTTCCGGATCAAACGAGAAGAGGGCAGCACTCAGAGCTTTTACGTCTCTTCCATTTGGAGAAAATATAAAAAAGACAAGGGCAAGGAAGTCCTTAGGAAAATTAGTTAATTTAAATGAGATGTGCATAAGTAAAGCGATAAGGAACTGAGAAAGTATCCTTAAGGGCGACACCGCAAGCTGGCTCTACACCAAAAGAAAAGTTCACCAAGACACAATTTCGGAGGAAGATACTAAAATCATATTTAATTACTGGGCAAACACAACCAGCAGTACGTCCACCATGCAAAGCCTGTGTTGGAAAAGACGAAGACAGAAGCATTTCTTGAATTTCAACAACTTCACCCGGATGTGAAAGTCAAGCAAAGGAAGTTTGAAAGCCTGAAGCCATTTTTTGTTAAGCAAGCTAAAGAGAGAGATAGAAGATCATGCCTCTGCCGAAAACATGTAGAGACAAAAATTGTTTTTGACGCTTGCATGAAGTTTCGTCAGGGCATTCTCAAGGAAGCTGACCTCAGCCATGATGAATACCCTGTTTTGAAGACCGTGACAGAAGCTGCTGAAAAGACTCTTTGCCCTAGACAAGAGGACAAATCATTTCACAACATCAAGTGCTTAGAAAGAGAATACGATTCCTGTAGTGTCAATGCCCTGGCACTACTACCAGAGGAGAGTACTACTGAAGGTTCTGTGCACTGGTCGCACTACGAATATGTTCCAACAGGAAAGTTTCTTTCAAACGGCCAAGAGAAAAAGAAGATAGCCCTCGTGCAAAAGGATACTCCACCATCTGAGCTATTTAAGTACTTTAAGGAGCTCCTAACAACCTACCCAATTCATTCATTTATGGCAAGATGGCAACGTGATCAGCTTGAGAACCTGCTAGACAACCTTCCTCTTGGCCATGTGGTGTGCATACATGACTACTCTGAAGGGTATGCATATGCAGGCAGCAAGATGAGATCCAATCAGAGTATTTTGATGTCGCCAAAGTCTCTCTGCACGTGACCATCGTTCAACGCCATGCCGTACAAGCCACAGTTGCAACTGCAGAGGAGGAGCCACACCTGATCAGGGAGCATGTTTTTGTCATCTCGGATGACCCGATCCAGGATCAGGATAGTGTTCACAAGGTGCAAGAGGTGATCCACAACTCTCTGATCAACGACGTTCATTACAATGTCATAAAGATGCATGAATTTACTGACAGTTGTGCAGCCCAGTACAAATTACGGAATTGTATTCTGGGCCGGATATAGGGGTGGTTCGGGTGGTTTGGTTGAACCCCCTAAACTGAACATAAAAACGTATAACAAACACGTGGTTAAAAAAAAGTGAACCAAATATCTTTTGAAAATGATATTTCTTTGTGTCTTCGTACGCGAAAACAGCAATAAAAATAAGACAAATTTGTGCCTAGTTGAAAACGCCCTCTAGTACGTCCGCTTGAGCTATAAAATTACTGCTTATTAACCCTTACACGTCCCGCCAAAACTGACAGTTTATGCCAAATCTACCAATCATTCCAATTCTGGCACTGCATAAAGCCACGCCGTTCTTTGGAAATCAGAGTTGTGGATCGTATTTTAAAGTGAAAATTTACTTAAACGTTCCTCAACATGAACTCATGACTTAATATGTCGAAGAGGACAAAGCAACAACAAATTCACCGGTTTTTCGGACTGTCATCAGCAAGGTAAGCTTAATAGATTAGTCTATTACACGAGTACGCTTAATTCTAGCAAGCAGACAGTGCTGATTTCTCGAGAGTTGTTTCACGAATCGATTTAAAACTGAAATATCATAAGTTTACATTCTAAATTTTCTTCCCTAGATTGGAGACCAGCGAAGATAATGAGCCTTTTGACCAATCATCTAATTCTTCTAGCAGTTTGAATGAGAGCTTGAGTAGTGCAAAGAGGATTCGTTGCTCTAGCGATGCCGGTAAGAACATTTTCCATAACAAAAAATACTACAAGCTATCAATTTGGCACTAGTCAACACTTTTTTTATTTTGTGTTTACAGAGACCGAAAAGTGACCCAAACAGGTACAGGCAGTGAAGATTTGCCAGTGACTGTGACTCGACAAAATGAGACAACTCTATCTTCTTCCAAGCAAGGTATTTCATTTTTTAAATTAGTGATATAAATCAGAAAGCTTAAGCTTATATATTAAATAAGAATGGAAAACGTCATTGCCATCATCAAAGCTCAAACACAATTTTACGTGCAAAGCAGAGCTACTTAACTTCACTCATGCTTTTTAAAGCAGAATTCTGTTCTCTACGTGACAATCCAGACTAACCATGAAAATATGTAAACAAGCGGGATAAGTTGAGTCACGATCATTATCAGTCTGATGCGGCTTTGTTGGAGACCTCTAATTAAAGTTATTTCCGACACGTTTCTTTGCCCGTGGAATAAATAAAATGAACAACGAAACAAGGTCCATTATTATGTCTGAGTTGGGCATTTTCCAATATTTTCTCAGGTGCTAACATGATGAGTCTTCCTCGCGAAGTCCTTTCGGAAATATCAAAGTGGCTCTCATTGGAAGAATGCATGCCACACCTTGCACCAGTCTGAAGGTATCTTTATGATGTCATGCATGATTCTAGTCTTTGGATATAACAAGTTGCCAAAATATTACATTAGAAAGTCTAGTAACTTCCCTTTACAAAAATAATACGCTAGAAATATTAAGAATGCCTAATTGTTTTCAATTAGGCGGAATTTCCTTAGTGTCTGTAGTAAAATCCTTACTTGACATTAAAATTGTCGATGCTGGTGGATGTGAAACAATATCCGTAAATCAAGCTCGAGATATTTTGCAGAATTGCCAACTCTCCGAATTTTCTTTTTCCCCTAACTGAGATCCCCCAAATGTGTGGGAACGACTTTTCACTGATTTTAAACATGTCAAGTTGGGTGATTTAACTCTTTAAACTAGAAGTCCACAGAAATATTGTGAAAGTCAAACACCCTGGCTTTCCGTACAAGGAAAAAGAACATTAGTTGTATTGTAAAAATTGTGTGATTTCTGTTACCTGTCCTGTTCTAAACGTATGTCAAAACGGTATTAAAATAATTTTTAAAAGGTCGTACAATATCAATTTGCTTTCATTGCAGCGTCACAGACTGATAAAGATGGAGATAATCGTGCTTGTCATAGTTCGGTTCGTGACGTTGATGTTGGTGCTCTTTTTCGTCAGAAAACAGCTTTTAAGTCTCTAAATCAAGCTGAGAAACTCAACATCATAAATAACCATTTTCAACCAGGAGAGAATTATGCTTTCCCTAAAGTTTTTATGAATGGTTGTCATCGGTCTTTCCAAAGATCCTGGCAGCAAAGTTATCCTTAGCTCGTTTACAGCAAGGAATGTGACGGTGGTTTCTGTCTCCCATGCGTTTTATTTGCCATACGTGAAAGCTTAGGTACCTTAAGGAGCTTCTCCAAATTTCTGAAGGTCAAATTTCCGATTGTTCCAAAGTCATATCGGAAACTCAAGAGCAACTATTCCGATGAAGTCGGAAGATTAACACTGATCATCGGAATAAGTGGTATTGAGACTTCCAATGGATAAAAAAATATCGGTCTTCCGATTGAACTTGATCAAACATCCTATTAGCACGATGCACGGAATTTTGAAACATGAACTGCTTCTTAAAGTCTGTGTCACGCGAGATCTACGACCCAAAAAAAATGAAATTACTGTCCAGATGAAAAGGATGCTTAACTAACTAGTCAGCGTTTGAAGGGCACTTATGTTTAAAACGTGTTTAAAATTGTTTGAAACATGTTTGAAACGTTGCTGTTTGGATGGAGTTTGAAACTCTGTAGGAGATATTTATCAGTGTTCAAAACACAATCATGTGTTACATCTGTCAACAAGGCTCGTTATCATGACTGCAGAAGTAAATTCCCTTGAAAAGGTTGCTGCACCTTTTGGGCACTTTGCTGTTAAGAGTCCAGGGAAAATGTGATCGTTGAAATCATCCGTGCTTTGTTTTTGTGCTTCCAGTTGCACTGAAATGTTCAAAGTTATCTTTAAAAAATATTGACTTACACCGGTGCATCGAGCGATATTGATCAAAGAACCAACAGTTATTCTTTTTTAATACCATACGAAATCGACTGAAATGATAAGGTCGAAAAGTTTTTGTTCAGATTCTTTACGGAATATTAAAGAGTGAGAAACTTTTAATGGCCGAACCCTCGCGGGATGTATTTTTTTAACGAAAACCTAATTGTAGGAACACATGTCATGATCGCTTCAAACGTGGGACAGGCATCATTGGTTTCTTTCAGTCGAGTAGCAGTTCACGCAAGCTGGTAATTTTGGCGGTCCATTTTAGAATGTCAAATATCACGAATTTAACACTGGTTTTCGAAACCTCAAGAGTATGTTGTGCAGTATTAAAAGCCCTCCAATATTAAAACTGTGCAGCCGAAACACTTTAATATCCCATTGTTTTGTCGTGCGCTGTCTAATCAAGATACGTTCAAAGGTCAATGTTACAATGCGGCCGCACAGCAAACGACCGAAATGTGTTTCATCACGGTGTATTAAACTGGCACAGATAGTTGTTTTTCAAGCATTACGTTAAAGAATTGGCAAGTAAATCAACGCTTCACCTTTAAGTTTGGTTTCCAAGAAGGTATTTAGAGTCATATATAAACGCTTGAAATCAGTCATTTTTGTTGTTGTTGAGATGTTTATGTTGAAAATATAGAAACAACAGGAGCATAAATTGTAGAAACATGCGCACACAAAGATTACAATCTGCGAGATCGAAGCGCTGTACGCTTATACTAAATCCACTCATTTATAAAAACATTGCGTGCCGATATGCCATTCTAGATTGATATCCGATTGATTTCCGATTTTATCAGAATTTTGAAAGCTCAAATCGGAAATTCTTGAGTCAGACACAAGCAGCTATCGGAATCGGAAAATGCCTATAGCGACATCGGGAACCAAAATTTCCGATGTTATTTTGGAGAAGCTCCCTTAGTAACCACTCTCTTTAATCGGTGGACAAAAGTAAGCAAAGTGTGTGGTGAACATGAGAAACATCGTTACCACATCAATGCCATGGTTGCATACGATAATTTTCTCACAACAAGTCGGAATCTGCAAAAAAACATCCAAATTCAAATTGAAAGTGAACGCAGGAGCACGATTAAGAGAAACAGAGAAATTGTGAAAAGTGTTGCAAAGTGCGTCCATTTCTGCGGCAAACAGTGCATTGCAATGAAAACCCATAGAGATGACAGCACTGCCGATCAAAATGGAAACAGGGGCAATTTTCTAGCTTTGCCTGAATTTCGTGTTGACTCAGGCGATGAAGTTTTAAAGAACCACCTAGCGACATGCAGCGCGAATGCACGATATTCTAGTAAAACAATACAGAATCAACTCATAATGCTGATCGGAGACCACATAAGGGATTCGATAATTCAAGAAATCAAAGAAGCAAAGTACTTCTCAATTCTTTGTGATGAAGTCACTGACAATGCTAATCTCGAACAGTTGTCTTTGGTTTTACGGTTTGTCGACAAAAGAGTGCATGATCCGCAAAGAGTTTTTAGACTTTCGATGCACCGATCGAATAACTGGTCAAGTAATTTCTTCCTTGATCTTGGAGAAGTTGGAGCAGTGGGGTCTGGACATTTCAAACTGCCTAGGCCAAGGCTACGATGGTGCTTTGAATATGTCTGCACAAGCGCAGGGAGTGCAAGGCTTAATAGCACAGAAAAACCCCAAGGCCCTGTATGTGCACTGCAATTCCCGTGTATTGAATCTCGTTATAGTAAAAGCATGTAGCTTACCATCAGTTCACAACATGGCTGGCACTATAACAGAGCTTTCACAATTTTTCAATGATTCTCCAAAGTGGCAGAGGTGCTTGGAGAAAGTGCCAACAGCTGGTCAAAGGCTACCTGCGGACCACCATGACGACAGAAAGGTTGTCTGGCTCGGAGCTCATGAATATTCACCACAAGAAACCTGTGGATTATGATGCTGTTGTCCAGGAATTTGCAGAACAGCAACCCCGGAGAATGTTGCTGGCTGATCCCATTTTTGAGGAATCATGAATTTTTAATTTGAATGAATTTAAAATAATAATAAAATAATTATTGTCAGTGTTAAGAAAATCCATCCTTAATACTACTGTACTTAGCACAAAAATGGAGGTGACTTTAGAGCAATTAAACCACTTGAAATTTCAGAGGCCCTCAAATTAAAAATTTTCCAGGGGAGTATGCCCCCGGACCCCCCTAGGGGCTACTCTCTTTGGCGTGCCTTTATCTGAACCCCCCTTCGTCAAATCCTGGATCCGCCCCAGGTATTGGTGACCTCTCTTGCTCCCTTGCCGACTTTGCTTTCCCCATCCAGCGCAATTAATTTGAGACATCCCATGCTAAAGGAGAGCAGGATGCTGCAGGCTGGCATGTTAAGCAAAAGGTTGGCCAGGCAGTTCTGGGCAGAACAGCTACCATCAACTCGGCGAAGAGTATGCATCAATACTTGATGCAGAACTTTTCCCAGCCTGCTGCCTCAAGTTTCACTTCAAGAGAAAGTTCTGTTCAACTCAAGCACCGTATTTTCTTTTAAGTCCCTTCAGAAGGTGAAGGTGCTGTTGACAGAAAAAGGCATGGATGGAAATTTAAGGAAGCTAAAGGGATAAGAAAGTGGCACTGTGTAAAGTCTCTGGCCCAGCAAGAAAAGGTTCTGATGAGGCATCGGTCCTGCTACTGTGTGAGCTGCATTGTCGAGGATGAAGAAAACTGCAGTAACAAGGCTTGGCCGGATAACTGGAAGGTGGGGCCAATCTGTAAAGATGGTGCAGTCGCAACTACCAGGCAAGCAGCAGAAAAACCCATCCTTGACCGTGACACTGCTTCACACATAGCTGACCTTGCTGAGAAGGGGAGCACAGTGGCTATTGCTGCTGATGATGACCCAATGTATGATTTCTATCTCCTCAAGGTTACATCAGAAGGGGTTGAAGAGCTAGAAAGCGACTACATCGACGATTATCAGTGCACTGCTTTGAGGGATGAAGAGTTTATAAAAGGCAACTTCTACCTGAGGGACAACATACACAACGTGACTTTCACCCTTGATGTAAAGCGTACCACTGTTGTGTATGCTGCCACTGTCCGCCACATTTGTGGGGAATTGCCAGCAAAGAAAAAGGGAAGAAAAACTATCTACACGCTTCCAGTAAAGGAAAATGAGGAGATAATTGCCTCTCTCTGAATGAAATGAAAGTAATCTGCAGTTTTAGTTTCATTTTGTTGATATTTCCTGCATTATGTTTCAAATTCTTGAACTTGCCACACCCACAAGGCATTATGGGTAAAATAAAAAACTGCTGAAATTTCCGAAATAATGTAAATAGTAAAAAAAAATTACTAGTGTTGTACAATAGACATAAAATGCCATCTACGTATCCATTGCTAGTAGCAAAAATAAATATTTTATTATTGACATGTGTTATGGGAAATGTATAGGTGACTGTGCTACTCATCTTGGGGGAAAAAAAGAGATTAGTTATTTAGGAGGAGCAAAGGGTTGGTACTTTTTAGTGATAAAATGTTCATGAACTACCTGAGCATTTTCAGCTCTTTTTACTCTTCATTTTTTGTGTATGTTTTTAGCAATCCTCAAAGGAAGCCATAATCTAGTGTTGAGTTCCTTAGCACTGACAAAATTCTGAAATGCTACATAACGTTATTTCTCTTGTTGCCAGAACAGGTCTGTGATTCAACCACAAGTTAATGTTAAAGTTATTTTTGAGGCATACAATTAATGCAGCTGGCATATCAACTTTGAAAATTGCTTAAAAGTTTCTTGACATTCCTAATCATATATGTTCATATGAGCTTTTTAGTATGTCTGTGAGGCCAATGTTCTCTAGTGCATTTCTTGCATTAACAAGTGTAACCTCGTGTTATAGTTATTGATAACACAAATACTGTTATCATACAGTCTTGGAAATCAATTTGAACAATGAAATAATGAAGTTAATGTAACAGTTATGCTTTGATCAGGAGGTCTCCTCAAGTTACTTTCCTTGAATAATTTTCTTTCAACCAAGCAGTAACCTTCAATGATTGACTTAATGAGAGATATACTTTACGGTAATGTTAACACCAAATGACAGTTGGTGTGATTTTGGACAAAAAACAAGGCATAACTTCCTTATAATGAGAAAAGCAAGAAATTATCTCAAGAGATTTTAGCAATTAAGCACCATGTGCAGCTACAGTTAAAAGTGCGCAATTAAGTCTCTCCGCCTCTTGCCAGTTGTTTGGAAGGCTGATTCCAAAGGCATTTCTAGCATAATCAAAGTAATCTTGATATTCATTAACACTTCTCCTCTGAATGATGTGCTAAGATAAATAGTCAAATTCTGACTGAGGAACATTAAGCAGGTTTTTAACAGCCCCATGAAACTCAGGTAAATAGAATAGTGAATCAGGTCTACCAGGGACAGTGTTGTGCCAACTTTTCCTAACTCTGTGGTGGCTGTTCCAATGTTCTTTAACAATGTCAAGGTCTTTCTGGATAACTGGTGCAAAACAGTACCACAAACATTCCATACTTAATTCATAGGAAGAGCCCAAGACACCCTTAAATTCCAAATTTTGGAAAAAAAATAGCGCCACCATGTTGACCTGTTCCATGAATAAAATGACCACCATTCTTCAATTCTTTGGTTTCTAGGTGATGAGACTTAACGGTGGGCATCAGCATTCAGTGCCAAGATCTGTAATTAGCTGTCTAGAGCATCCCTTCGATTCTTTTACAGTGCTTAAAAAATAAGTGGCAATGTTGTCTGGTGAGTTGTTGGACCTGGTAACCTGAAGCCATAATATTTTCCGGCTGAAGCCATCTACATGTATGGCCCCATGTACGGGAAACCCAAAGGGCTTCTGTTTATCATAGCCATCTATCTATCATTTGGGCAAGGACAGTGATAAGTCCTTCTCTTCAACCAGTGAGCTTTCCTTAACTGGCAACCTTCTGGATCTACCTCTTTTCATATATCTTAACAAGGAAATGAATGATTTCTTCATAACTAAAACCACGTTGAAAATATTTGATTATGGTCTCCTCATCACTCTCAACCTCATTGCTCGAGTCTTCTTCCTCACTTGAATCTTCTATCCTTACGTCTAAAAATTAAAGTCAACGTACAAAACTATAGGGATGACAACAAGCCACTTTTTTCTACAACTTAACATATACAATACAATGCAATACAATTCAACACAATATTTACTGTAGTCATACGATTAGCTTTTTTTTGGGTGCGTCCTGCACATGTGACGCACAAGCTAATTTTTAACTAAGCGACTAAAAGAAAAGGGAAAAAATAGAAAAGATCTAATTGTACATGCAAACTTCAAAATATGTGCTATGACTGAATGAAGGAAGGAAGGAAGGACCTTTATTTAAGTGTCTAGTCGTTCTAGTGCTGGAGCACTAATTGGGGACACTGTAAATTCAAATTAACAAATCAACGCAAATCAAATCAAATGCGTCTGTAAATTATTTACGAATGAAAGGTTTTACATATGACATAAATTACGAGATAAATATATAAGCTTAAGTCAGAGCACTCTGTGAACCCATTACTGTGTTAGGGCCTGTTTACATGGAGGGAGGGTGCCCTGGCTAACCGAGCTACCCTGGCCGGGCTAACTTCTCATATGTTTCTTTAAAAAACGCTTGAAGTGTTTACATGCTAGACAGGGTAGCCCACCTACCCTGGGCACCCTGTCTACATGCCTCGGTCACTCGGCTAGGCAGGATAGCTTTTTACCATGAAATGGTTGGTGCCAGGCTATCCCGGTTAGCCAAGGTGAGATTAACCACGCAAACATTGATAAACATGACGGCGAGAAGTGAGTTTTTTCGTAGTTACCATTTGCCAGTGTTATCTGCCGAACAGAATGACAGTAAATCTGAAGATTTGTGCCCCTGCAGGAAGCTGAAATAACCACTGTTACCAAAACAAAGTCATGGCAATCAAAGAGGAAAGCAAGTACAACTTCAGCCTCTATCAGCACAGAGAAGAAGTCAAGGAAGTTTTCTTGGACTCCTGAGTCAGTCGAGGCTCTTCTGAAATACACCAAAGAACTTAAAACTTAATGTGAATTTAGCGGAGTAGGCTTTGAAGCTGACCTGCAAAGCTTATACGCAGAAATGGTAAGCTTACCAGGAAGAGAGATCAAGTTTAAGTTTAACTTTAAGTTTAATGAAGCGTCTTACCAATGTACAAAAGAAAATATATATACAAAAGTACAGTAGGTAAAGGAAAGCAACAGGGGGAAACTGAATTCCCAAATAAAAACTGCCCTCCAAAAATTAAAGGTAAGACAATTAAGAATAGTACATCTAATACATGTATATAATTATAATTACACAATGTGTACGAAAAACTAAGAGACCTATCTATTTACAAAGATATAATTAAGTAGTAAATTTTTAAACGAGTTTAAGCTAGAAGCAGACATAACTGAGTTTGGTAAGGAGTTCCAGTCATTAATGTAATGGTTAAAAATGAAAATTCAAAATAGTTTGTCCTCGCTGCTTTAGGTCTAATTTTAAAGACCAGTCAGATCCACATATGCAGTGTCGATATCAGAATAGCCATGAATTATCTTGTAAAGCTGAAGCAAGCAGAGGTATTTCCTTCTAAGCTCCAATGATGACCAGTTTAGTTCAGTGCGCCTTTCAGAGTAAGGTTTATCAGATCCACAAATCAATGTTGAGTAGCACGACGCTGGATGCATTAAATACTCTGTATGTGTTTTACCAAATAAGGGTTCCACACTGGGCAGGCATATTCCAAAATAGGACAAACTAAAGCATTAAAAGCTGTTTTAATTGTCACAGGATCTTTGGGCCCAAATGTTCTCCTTATTAGACCCAACACTCTATTTGCCTTACCAACAATGTAATTGATATGAGAATCCCACCTTAAAGAAGAATTCAATCCAAATACCCGGGTGCTTTTGTTTATCTACAGCTGACAGATTATTCTCATTTATCACATACTGATGAAAGGACATTTAGACTTGGTAACATGTAGGGCCTTACACTTTTCAGGCTTCAGAGTGACCTTCCACAAGTCACACCAGGAGGCAACAGACAAAAGGTCACCCTGAAACTCAACACAATCATCTACAGATGTGATATTACGATATAGTACACTGTCATCAGCAAAAAGCTCTGTAGTACAGCTTACATTTAGGGGAAAGTCATTTATACACAGCAGGAAAAGAAGTGGCCCTAATATAATCCCTTGAGGGACACCAGAGGACACCTCCATCCATTCTGATGAATGGCCTCCAATAATGACTCTTTGTGTACAGTCTGACAGACAATCGTGAAACCAGGAAAACAAATGACCCTGAATGCGAGAACACTGCAACTTATAAAGCAAGTGACGATGAGGAACCTTGTCAAAGGCTTTTGCAAAGTCCAAAAAGATCACGTCGACTGAGTCACCTTTCTCAAGAAAGCTGAACCATGAACGTACAGGTGTAGCAGCTGAAGAAGTTGAGTAACACATGAACAGGCTTCTCTAAAACCATGCTGGCTCTCACTCAGCAGCCTATGATGTGTTAGGAACTTCATAATATGCTTATGGATAACACACTCCAAGGGCTTCGCTAAAATACTCGTAAGAGAAACTGGTCATGGACATGGACATCGCAGAATAAAACCTGTTGGAGAAGAGGATGGACGAGGAAAAGGCCAGAGTAAGGAAAGGATATGAGAGTATCAGAGAAAAAATAAAAAATTTGAGACAAGATTATCGTGCTACTGTCAAAAGATGAACATAGAGTGGAAGTGGCAAACTTGTTCAAGATAATTTTGACCTACTTACCGAGATATGGGGAGGCTCACCTGCAACAACATCACTCCCATTTGGAATCAATGGAGATACCATTGGTGAAGAGACAGATACTCAGTATCCAAAGGCTGATTATGAAGGTACATCTCTATAGTCTTTTGTAATGCTATAATTGTCACTACGTTTTAAAATTCTCTTTTGCTATTTAATTAATTTCTTTGTGCATATGAGCTAAGGCAGAGGGGACAATAAATATTATTTCTTTATTCAAGGGAAGTGACAGTATTCAATCACTTGGAGGTAAGACGCGATAGATATTACTTAGTGGTTACAATATTGCAAGACTTTTTTAGTACTTTCAAATTAATGATTGATTATGCTTACTAATTTTCAGTAAATGATGATGATGACTATTCCATTCTTTTTCATGGCTCTCCCAAGCACAAAGAGACCGAGTTCTTATGAACACAGCCAAAGAAGGCGTGCTTATGAAAAAACAATGCTAGAATCATTTGAGAGGTCAAATAATTCTTCAGACAAATCACTGTCAAAAATGACAAATTGTCTCAATTCTCTTGGGGAGGGCATAGTATGCAGATGATAGCTATGGCCCTGGCTGGTACAGTTCCTCATCCTAACCAGACACATGCACAATAGGTGAGTTAATTCCCCAGCCTATGTGCCAAACTACAACTTTTACCATACTGCTTCTCAGATATGCAAGTGGAACTTCATTTAATTTTTCAGACCAAAGGGCTCAGCATTATATGTCTTCTGGCACCAGCTCCACTAATATTGTGATCACTGATCTGAATTGATTTTATTAGCAGAGCCTGTTTTGTTGGTAGTTGTTGTTAGTGCACATTTCAGACAAGATACATATGTTATTACAGTTAGCCTCTATTAATGCATGAAGTGGAACTTACAGAGACCTGCTTTTTGAATCACTAAAAACCAGAAGGGGCTCTGACAGGGAAAAAAATGCAAAAGATATGACATTCTTCTTGAGGGAAATACAAAGGGAAATACAATGTATCTGTTGTGTTATTCTTTGTAACGTGTGGAGCCAGAAAGCATTTTGAAATTTGTAGTAGTGGGCAACGTTGCCTGTCTGTCACTTTGGAGTGAATATTATTTTTTGGTTTTCATGTACTTATCTTTCAAAAACTAGTGCGAGGGTTTCATCAGGTTTCCAAACGTGAGAAAACATTTGAAACCACGAGGCAGCAGGCAGGCAGGCAGTGGTTTACTGTTTTTGAGCATTTAGAAACCTGAAGCGCGAGTTTTTGAAGTTGCTTCTCCAGCAAAGAAAATTAGTTTAAATTATCATTTAAATAAGTTCTCTCAATTTAAATATTTTTGAGACTTGAATTGTACTCCTGTCACCTAATTGCTGCTCTGTGACAAATTTTGAATATTCATCAATGTCACATTGTTACCCAGCTGTTTGTCAGTTCTGAGCGAACACAATGCTTCGCAAAGCAAATGGCAGAGTGCAGATTTAGACCTCCTAAGACTAGCGAAGAAGAGGAAAAGTGTGTGGCCAGCACTATTCTGAGGTAACGTCTAGCCTGTTAAATGCAGGGGTAGATAGTAAATTAGTAATCCTTGGAACTGGGAATTTCTAACATTAGGGCCATTTTAGGTTGGAAGTGTACAGCAAGGTTGAAAGTGAACCAAAAGACGAGGTCGCCACCATTGAGTGAGAATTTAAATTTAGAAAAAGAATGACCCTTTCTGTTTTGGGAGTTTAATAACTCTACTGTTACATTTAACGTCAGCAGTAAATAATTTAGGTTTAAAGTTTGTTTTGTAAAATGTGTGATTAAATAAAGTGTTTATCGTTGTGTTTTTCTTGTGTTAATCAATATGCTGGTTAGCAAAATTTGCATCCGTGTTTGAAATTATTTCCAAACACGCCATGGTTTTCAGCTTGTTTTTCATTGGGTTTCTAAATCCATCAACCTGACCAGAATAAGATTCTCTGGTTGGGTAAGAGCTGCATGAATGAGTTTGAGAAGTACAAATCAAAAATGCATCAGTCGTTTATATTTTATGGTATCCTAGATGTCATTTCAACTTATTATAATAATAAAGTATAATAAAAACATTATCTACAATAATAACTTTAACTGTTCAAAATATAATTTAACCCTTGTATTTCTTTGTTTTTATGTACATGTAGTATTCAATCAAAATCTTCAACAATAGCTACAGATCAGCTACAAACTCACATTTAGTTTTGTCACATTAGTTATGTTGAAATTTTCCGTAGAATGATATTTTATAATCACATACAACGTTGTGTCTTACAGTATGCCTTGGTTTGATGTCTTACAAGGTACTTGGTATATTACAGGTATGAGTTTTAACTGTGAGTTTGATGATGCATTCCCTCAAATAAAAATTAATGCAACCCCCCTCCCCCCTCAAAAAAAAAAAAGATACTAATAATATTGCACCTCACCCCTCAGTTCCAGAATAGACCAGCGACAAAAGTTCACTTGAGCATACATTGATGAATAAAATGTTCATTTTGTCACTGTGGAAGTTGCTCTTTGTACATGGCAGTAATCACATTCCTGACATAAGTTCCCTCAGCACTATTGAAGGAATAGCATCGGTCTGCTTCAGTGTTGGGCTGGGTGAGTTTGTCTTGTGCAATCTGCCGGCCACAATACCATCATCAATAGTAACACCTTTCATTTCACAAATATTATGAAGAACAAAACAGGTATACACAATGTTTGGAACAGACTTCAATGCCACATCAAGGCGCTTGTTTAAAACTTGCCAGCTGGCTTTCCTTCTGCCAAAAAAACACTTTGTGGGGTTCCTTGCACCTCACAGGATATTGTTGAAAATGACCTCTTCATTGTTGTGTGGATTGGGAAACTCCTTCGTGCAATAAGGAAGCAAGGGGTAAGCAGGGTCACCTAACAATACAACTGGTACCGTACTTTATCACCAGGCCTGGTAATATTTCTTTGTACAACAGAGGGAGTTTTTCCGCTTTCAGTAATTTGTTTGTTCTAGACATTGCAAAAACTCTGCCATCATGGACACTTCCTGGCCAGCGAACATCAACATCCATAAACAGCCCTCCAATTACATGTACCCTGCACATTCAAAGTATATTTCATTTTGTACCTAAAATAATCGTTGGGGTTTTCTAAAGGCCGCATAATCAGGATATGAGTTCCGTCAACGCAACCAAAAGCCCGTGGAAAGCCATGTTTGTTTTCCATGTGCTTGACTTGCTCTCTCATTTCATCCTCCGTAGCAGGTAACTTTATGAAGGTTGGCCCCAGTAAGTTAACTAATGCATCACACACTTTAGGGACAATCACTGAGGCCGTACAGAGTGCCAAAAGTATTAGCTGTCATCATTAGGGAGCCTTGACCCTTTCAATAATACAAAGTTATTCCGAGCTGTTTGTCCACTGATAACACATCCAGACCTAGTGGACTTCTGTTAGGTTGAAGGTAATGTCGTAATTCGTCAGCAACTTTCATGAAGGTTAGCCGGTCCATTTGAGAGTTCGTCTTCCATTCTGCCCCAGGTAGAACACTGTTGAACAGGTTTTGCCACCAATGATCTGTTCCGCCTGGATTTCTCCACAGTTTTCCATGGTGGTGAACAACCCTTCTTCGAACATGGCGTAGCTTAGCTAGAGCAGCATTATACTCTAGGGCAGCTTTTAATGTTAACTGCCTCTGGTGATTATGCTGAATCAGCAAAGTGCAGAAAAGCAGCCCTATGCAGTGAAAAGCCACCACTAGTGGAATGAGCAAAAAAAAATCAAACCAAAAAGTTGTTTTGGTCGGTCATTTTTTTGTTTTGCTTAGAGGCGGCTCAAAAGATTGCCCCCGCAGCCCACTCGCTGTCCCGGTTAGGTGAGTTGCATATAAAGGCAAACTATGTTTCAACCCTCCTAGTCGGGTAGCCCAGTTAGCCGGGCACCTTCCCTCCATGTAAACGGGCCCTTAGATGGTCAAAAGCTAATGTATTTCTTGATTTACTGATCGTTATTCGGATCTAAAAAAGATGCAAATACGAATACTGTATCTGAATTAAGAAACATACCATTACCACAGCCGTTGCAAAAGTTGGCATTTTGATTGACTAATGAACCACAAGTGCTGCAAACCATCGTGAGCTCAAGACACTATACTAAAAACACAGGCACCCAAAGCTCAGTATGAGCATGGCCGACAAAAATATAAGGATTTATGATGAGAATCCCGATATAAAGCCTAAGAAGATAACTATATGAAAAAAATAACTCAATTAAAAAGCCTAACCTTATTGTCATTGTGGATAGCTTCCTTCCTGTGTGGTTATTTTCCAGATCCAATGTGATTTGAGCCATTTTTCAATTTCTCCGTTGTCAACGGTTGTAATTTACAATAATATTGCAGACGGATGATTGCAAAAACTTTCCTTTTGCAGGAAAACAAATTATGCTCAGCAGAGAGTTTTTGCAGTTGCAGCCAATCCCAAATCTTTTCGATGAGGGCCACTCTATGTATTGCTCACCTCTGTGCGACTTTGCTGTTGCTCATCACCTTGAACTAACCACTGTTATGCGACAGCAAGACCCCCTGTTTCTGTCAGCTCTTTCGGAGATCAGAGAGGGAGAATGTTCATTGAATGTAGAACATTATCTCAAGGCTTTACAATATATCGGATGTGAAGGAAGTAATGCATCAAGTACTTTCAATTAAACTTGTAAGTTCCACTTTTCAAGTCATAACAGTATATGTTGATGGCTCTCGAAAAATAAATTTAGCACAAGATGGCAGTTTAGCCACTGAAGCCTCTCTGCTTGACCTATATGCAAGGAGAGCTACATTTAGATGTGATTACCCTGGTGTTTTGAAATACAATTTCATAGGATTTTCTTCTACAGGTGTATGTACTGTCAAGCTAAATCAGGAATTAATTAAGAAAAGAGTCTGTCCAGTTGTTGTCAAGACTTATCCAAACTACTCTTCGAGTTCTAAGGGACCCTCTTATGGTTTATTCTGCAGATATCAGTTGTTGCAATATAAACCATGGCACACATCTGTTGAACATGCATGGGATGACAAAGAAGGATCTGATTCAGTTTACCACTGGCATTCCTTCTTAGAAACATATAAAATGTAATTAAAAGCAAAACAAGTGGTCCCAAACTGGCTTCAGCAAATAGATTCAATTTCAGAATATGTGAATCAAATCATAGATAGTGATGACTTCCCTGAAATTGAAAGTGGAGAAAGAGAAGAATGGATGGTTCTTGCTGACCTTAAATTCCAAAAGGGATGAGAAACATTTGGAGTGTGTAACCAATAACTATGAAGAAGGAAATTGGCAATATGCCCCACTGGATTGATGGGCAAAAACAATGCTGCTGTGACTGAAATTAATAGATGAGATACTGGGAACTCAAAGTGACATTTGAAAAATGGATGATAATCAAAGACAACCTTTTAACATCACCAGAAAGCATTATTAAAGTAACAGTGATGAACAACTTCTCATGATCAGTACAGGGTTAGGAGGTTCTGGAGAAAAGTTTTGTAACAAGAGCACTAAGAACTCTACTGGATGAAAAATGTAAAGTATGTACTTTCTTTGGAATAGCAGCATTTTATAATAATATAAAAGGAACTACCCTACACACATTACTTCATCTTCCAATTCAAGGGGGAAAATTGACCTTTAAAGTCATCAGCCTTAGCAAAATTGCAAAGTGAGCTAATGGGGTGAAATCTTTCATTATTGACCAAGTTTCCATTATTGGCCAAAAGATGTTTGGCTGGATTAACAGGCACTGTAAGGAAGCAACTGGACACACCACTCTCCCTTTTGGTGGCTTGTCTATAATTTTAGTAGGAGACATGGGCCAATTACCTTCCATTGGTGATCAGGTAATTTATCATACCAAACCAAATAGTGATCTTGCATTGGAAGGATATTTCAAACAGTGGTTAAGTTTGAAGTAAACGAGCTGGCAAAAGGTGCAGACCTTGCACAGCAGCAGTTTAGAGATTTACAAATACGAGCAAGAGATGGCAATTCCAATCTCAAAGACTGGAATCTGCTTTTGTCCAGAACACCTCTAGATGTGGACAACATAGCTGATTTTCAAGACTCTGCTGTGAGGTTATCATTTGGAAAAGATAAGGTTGCAAAAGACAACTTTGTAAAACTAAAACAACTTGGACAACAGATTGTTGAAAAATGCACCACACACCAGTCCTAAAGCAAAACACCTTAATGTTCATGACATGGGTGGATTAGAGCCGACTGTATATTTGTCACAGAGAGCAATCTTGAGTAATGTTACTACGAAACCTTTGCACTAAAGCAGGTCTTTGCAATAGTGCCATGGGGATGGTTGTTCACATAACTTTTGCAGAGAAGCATTCACCTCCAATGTTGCCAATTGCAGTTATGGTGCAGTTTGACTGTGATGGTTATGTGAAACCACATTTTTGCAAAAATATACCAATAGTGTTCTGATCTATCTGGTCGCAAGTTTTTTAAATGATGGTCTTGAAAGACAACAACTCCCACTTAAGTCCCAAGGACTCACCCTTCAGAATTCTTGGATTGATTTGGATCCTTCTGAAAGGGTAGCAGGCCTAACCTATGTTGCTTTGTCCAGAGTACACTGACTGTCCAATCTTGTCATTGAACCTATGAGCTTTGATAGACTCCATTCAATTAAAAAATCGTCAAACTACAAGTACAGATTGTTGGAAGAAACTCAATTGAATACTTTGGCGCCAAAAACGTTAGATAATTATAGATAAAAGCTCAAGTGAAGTGAAGGATACTGTACAACATTTCATCAACCAGTGACATTTATTTCAAATCTTAACAATACAGTTTTCTGATATGCCACACAATCAACTAAAGGGTGCCCTGAGTTATTAAATATTATGTTGATAGATTACTATAGTTTTGAAAATTAACAGTGTACATAAAGTTAAACCTACTTTGGTAGGGCAGTCAGGATGGCTTAGTAGTTATCAACCGTGCCTTCCACCTCTGCAACCCGGGATCAACTCTTGGCCCCAAGATCGTATGTGGACTGAGTTTCAGTCGATCTCAACCTGACTCTGAGGGTTTTTAGCAGGTCCACTTTGCTGTTGCAGTTCTTATACAATGCAGGCCTCACCATCAGAGAAGATGAAGTTTGGAGCACCACCTGCAGCCTCTATGCCTTCTTCAAGAGCTGTGACAAGTAAGTTTTATTAACATCCTACTTGCAACCTGTTCCTGTTGACTTAGAAATGCTAATGAATATTACTGAAGTTATGATTATGCTAGCTTATTACTTTTCCTGTACTTAAACTAATCCCTCTTTCTTCTATTATTTTTATTTACAGCACTGTGAGGTTATGTGCAGGTTGTTCACGAACCCAAAATGAGTTCTTACAAGAACACCCATACATGTACACACTTTGATGTCATTTTTCAAGTTGGTGAAGAGGAGTCAAAAGTTATCAGAGTAATGGTAAACAAAGGTGACATATCTAAACGGCAACTGAAGTTAAAAAATGTCATGTTGAACAAGCGGTTCTACTGACGGACCTTAGGACAGTACACATGTAACTATTGGTACCATCTTTATGAATCAAACGACTACCCTGCAAGACATTCCATCATACTCCATTCCTTTTGCTTTTACGCGAGTGTCTTAGAATACCACAACAAGCATTGGTACAATCCTTCAGAAACACAACAGTGGTTTGTTTAATATCTCGGAAGCATTAAACTGGCTTGGACCAGAATCAGTTGTCATTGACAAACAAGGAAAAGAAACAAGAGTACAAGATGCGAGAGTAACAGATACCACAGGGTGCATTGAGGTGCCGCTGTGGGGAATGCAAATAAGTGAAGTCCATGATGGCCAGTTGTACAGTTTATCTGCCTGTAAACTTAAACAGTATAATTTATGGAAAAAAAACTTTCATTCACAGAGGAGACTGTTATCAAGATGGCAGACAAACAAGACTTCCCAGAACAACCACCTAATTAACTGAAGGACGTTATTTTTTGTCCAGATATTTTAAATGTTTGTCAATACAGCTGTATCTACCCAAAGTGCAAAGACAAAGACTGTAATAAGGAAGTGGCTTGCAATCCAGGATCCAAACTACTTCTGTCAGTGCCATGGATGCAGCAGTCTGATACATGCTTAAGGATAGTAAACAATTGTTATGTGGAGGTGAATGCTTCATTCCAGTTAGAGAAAGACAACAAGCAAATCAGTGTAACAGCTTTTGCAAAGGTACTAAGCCAGTTTTTAGATGAAAACACTTTGAAGTATAAAGACAAGGAAGAGGAATTTACAGAGAAACTGTTGCCACTAGGAAATGTTGACTAGCTTCCATTTATCCCAAACTGGGAGACTCATCAGAAGCATAATTTAAGACAAGTGTCAGGCAAGAATTATATCTGTGACATATTGGATGAAAATGACCTCGGAGTGTAAAAGAAAAGACTCAAGCCATCACTTCTGTCAATAACTATTCCTCAGTATTGTTGTTTCATTCAGTATATTCTGGTATTTAAATGACAAACCATTTCAGTGAAAGGCAACTTCAAGAAGCCTTTTCAAAGCAATTTGACAGAAAAGAGGACTGTCAAGCAGCATAACAGTTTTCTTTTTTTCTGTTTCATAGCACGTTAATTAAAAGACATATCACTAGGACATAAAATGACACAATTTGAGGCAAAAGTTTACTCAGTTAAAATGTTCTTGTTTTCACATTTCATTTTACCTTCATGTTCATGTTTAAAAAAAGTCATCACACTCTTCATGCTGACAAGTATTTGTGAGCGCATCAAGTATTTTCTGCCACGCCCAATATCTTAAGAAATGCAAAATAGGAAGATGACAACGAAATATCATCTTCCAGTTAATGTTTCTGTTATTTTCCATAATTATGTCAATGATTTTCAATTAATGGCATATCAAATAACCATTGAGAGCAACTGAAAATAAATGCTGTTTGTTCTTGCCCATTTCAGGTTCATTTATCTACCTAATTACATGTAGCATAATATGAAGCCATCATAATGGCCAGCGCATATTCATTGGTAAGCATCTCAATTGCCATCCATATTATCTTAGGCGGGAACAGATGTAGTGAAAACTATTACTAGTTGAGGTTTAGAGCTAGCTTAGAACTACAATAACTCGGACCCTTGCTAACTGCAACCTCGCGCAAACTTGAACCAAAATCGATTTCCCCAGTATTTCCATCATACATTTAATTAAGCTTACTTCATTTTTACCCTCTATAACTCGAACACTCGATAATTCGAAACAATTTTCATTTCTCAATAAGCTTATATATTTACCCTTGATAACTTGAACGAAGTCTGTCAAAAGGCGACAAATCAAAACAAACAGGGCTGCAGTCCAAAATTAAACATTTAAGCAGCAGTGTAATCTCTGTCCTTTTTGCATTACACAAAACGTGTCAATCCAGTTCAAGTTTCGTTGGTTTAGCGGGATACTTTTAACCATAGTGTCTGAATCTTCATAAAGATATAAATTAAATTGACTCCTCCTTGACTTCCGATAACTCGAACCTTTTTCAATTTTCCTTGAAGGTTGGAGTCATCGGGAATAGACTATATGGCCACATGGGGGTCTGGCAAATGCCTTCCCTGCTCCTTTGTTAAACTAATGCACCAGTCATTTGAAACCCCCGCACCGCCCCCCTGCGGGCCTTAGGGGGGGATTGCGGGGACTTTCACCTCAAATAGACTCCATTTTGGTTCCCCCGTAGGTGGGGAATTCACTGGAAGTCACGGTCTTCGCATCCCCTACCGGGGGAATTAAGCAGCGCAGTCACTCCTTGGTCAGCGGTCTTCATTTTCGTTCCTCATAGTAATTTTGCACATATTATTGTCGCTTTCTTGAATGGTCAGTAAAATAAATAATGGTCAGTATTTTGCATCACTGCCTTGCAAATATTCTTTATTCGTTATTGTGGAATGTACATCTGGACAGGACTCATTTTCATTTTCTCCTTTGATTTTATGATGACTGATCAACAATTAGCGCACGTGAATTGTGTTAGAGTTCTGCACCCTTTGATCAATCGAATCAATTAACTTTTATAGTGAGCTGGATCAAATTGTATGCAATAATCAAAATGAATTTGCTGAATCAGTTGAAACAATTTCAATTCCTGCTATTATTTGTGCGATTGACACTACTGTGATAGTTGTCCGTTGTGTTTCATTGTCAATTTATCCAAAAGTATCAATGAAACTAATACAATAAAGATATTTTGACACACTCATTGTGCATTGAGAAGCCTTTGCAAGTTATTTGCTTGCCGCTGAAAGACCAATCTGTTTATTTCATGGCTGCCAACAGTGTCTTTAACCAGTGCCTTTCGCTTGGCAATGATAAGTTGTTTTACAAAGGGAGTACCATGTGTTGAACAGTAGGGGCAGGGAAATGCACCACTCACTTTTGTCCCAGGGAACCGGGAACTTCACTCACTTTCACTTGCATAAAAAGTGAATGCCCACCCTGCTAGCAGAGCCTTTCTTTTGCTTGCTCGATTTTGGCGTTCTCGAGAAAGGCTCTGCTTGAATCGAGTAAGATCTTCATTGAATATGCGCTGCATGTTGCCAGGATACAGTCTCGAACCCAAGCCTAATATGCCAGATCTCGCCGCCATCTTGGTTTTTCATGGTACAACGGGCTCAATTATAACCATCGGTTTTGTCACTAAACGGACGCTTGCACTGGAAAAACCGGTTTGACGAGAGAAAACAAGATTGACTAGTCCAGAAGTTCGGGCTGCGGCGGCTTCAAAGAGTTGATGCGATTCGGGCAGAGCCTACTTTTCTCCTCCTCAGTAAAGAAAAAGACAAAAGGAGGCTCTGCTCGCAGGGTGGTGAATGCCCCGCTTAAGCCCGAATAGGATGGGGGGGGGGGATGCGGGGATTTCAAATGACTGGTGCATAATCTCCCCCAAACAATAACAACATGATTTCGGGGAAAAACTTAGCGACGGAAAAATGAATGAGCTATACTCGCTTACCTTAATCCGCCAACTGGTCTCAACAAAAACACAGTGCATTCGTTCGTCGCCAGTGAACACCGTTACACGTGTTTTCTCATCCAGCTTAAGAAACAAAGCGAATCACTCGTCGTTGCAAGGGAACCAATCCGCATGCACTCGATACAAACGAGTGTCATTCGACACTTCCACTGGGTGGAAGAAGTGATGGAAAAATTAAACCAGTTTAGGGGATCACGAATGGTTGTTTTTTGTGCCGATAGCGCGCCGCGAAAAAAGATGACAAATCGGCCTATGAAAGAGAAATCGACCAGTTTTTGGAAGAAAAAGAAAATTAATTGAAACCTAACAAAAAACAAAGCTTTTTGCGGGCAAAAACAGAGCTACGTTTACCTGAACCCAACAGCAACGGGCGGCGAGTGCATGTCTGAGTCAGCTGAGCTGAATCTTGATAGTATATTGCACTATGTAACATTACATGAGGTGTTGTCACTACAATCTTGGGCAGACCCGGGGGGCAGAATAAGGACAGAAAAGCCAAAATACGCAATTTTCCCATCCTTGATTTGGGGGGGAGGTGGGTACAACTTTCCCCTCTATTTTGTTCAAGATTA
Organism: Montipora foliosa; assembly: GCF_036669935.1. Taxonomy (NCBI): domain Eukaryota; kingdom Metazoa; phylum Cnidaria; class Anthozoa; order Scleractinia; family Acroporidae; genus Montipora; species Montipora foliosa. The sequence continues at coordinate 24,795,452 of NC_090878.1, forward strand.
TAGGTTACCCGCAAAAACCAGGAAATCGTAAAGAAGGCGATCGGCTCTCGTTTTGGAGCATGATTTGGCACCAGACCTTGGGAATCCTGAGAACTGTGGCTTTCGCAAAGAAGAAAAACGTTTCGAGTTAACGTGGTCAAGCACTGTTTACACTACGTGCATGCTTTGTTTTTCAGCTTCTAACGCGAGGTATCAATCGAGGAGAGTCTCCTTCGATCCTCAAGCATACAGAACAATTCCCAAAGAATCGCAAAACGTCGCTACGCAACTTTTGGACCCATGTAGCCAATGAAAAATCACACTATATGAGAGCATAGTGAAGCCAATGAAATCGTAGAATATAACATACGTCACATAATACATTCCGTCCCATGGGAATTCAATCTTACGCCGAGGATCGCTTAGACTGGTGGCCCATTATAACGGTAGGAGGGGGTGTAAGCTGTGAGATCATAGTAGATTTCTCTGTGTAGCATTAACTAATTGGCGTCAGGGTTTTTAGTGAGCCTAGTCTCGTATGGTGAGCTTGAACTGTTGTTGTAAGCTCGAATACCAGTCGATGGTTTTGGGAGGATCGAAGAGTGACGAAAATCGAGCCCTACCGCACACATCCTCTACCCCTAAGACAAAATTAAAAAAAAAATGAACCTTGAAAGGAAGGGGTGGGGGGGGGGGGGGGATATGCTGCCTGCTTCCTGCGACCTTAGCCTATTTCAGACTAAAATCTGCGATTTTCCTTACCCTACTTCAGACCCGACCAAAAATACCCGTTTTTCAGACTATTTCAGCTGTTACACGGTTGACATTTTTAGAAGGGCTTTTGCTGATGGTCTTATCGCTTAATCATAAAGAAGTAGCTTTTCCCAAAAAGATATGGAAAGACTTGTGTGCACAAACCATACCCTATTACAGACCAAAACGGCTTTAGGTAAAGGAAGTTTTAAGGTATCGCTCCGCTATTTTTTGAGTAGGGTCAAACTATCTATCATATTAAAGCTAATCGATTGAATTTTTTTTTTGGTGTTTAATATCACCTTTTGAGGCCTCAAACTCAAAACGACCGAGTCTGCTGCAGAAGCTCCTGCCCCTTCACTTTCATGCAAGAACAACCGCACTTTGTTCCATCTTAGTCACCCATGAATGCACTCCAATACGGTGTGTGGAACTTTTGATATGTTAAGAATTGGAGGAAATATCACGCATCAAAGTGGAAACTCTCATCTCATACTTAATTTGGGAAGAAAAAGTGTTATAAAATCAGTCTCCGAAGACAAACGAAAAAATCCTCACATGTTATTTGGCGCAGTACAATCATCTATTAAAACTGAAATTTTGGAAGCGATATCTTAAAAACCGTCGGGTGAGGAGGTCTGAGAAGTTGTAATTTTGGCGTCAAAACAAAGTCCTAGAAAATCGAGCTTAGGGATGGACCATATTAATATTGAGAAAACGTATGACTACAGATGTTGAAGCTGGCGAGAAGAGCAAGGGGACACTTCGTGACGCTTATTGAAATCAGCGTGCATCTAATTAGGTTCAAACCTTTTGAAACGTGCTCGTTATAAGATAAATGTGGGTCGAGAATGGCACCTAAGTCCTTGGCGGAGGCAGCGGGCCTTAAAGGCTTGCCGAGAAAGGTCACCATAGAAGTGGAAGGTAATCCACATATCAGTTGCCTGGTTCCGATAAAAAGGAGTTTGGTCGTATCCCGGTTGATCAGTGACTGAGTTGTTTTCACAGTACCACCTTGCTACGTTGTGCAGGTCATCTTCGAATTTCCGAACGGCCAAATCTATATCTGATAGGAAACCACAGGAAAACTTTAGAGTTGTCAACGTATGACTACAGACAGCACGTTTGAGGCGCAAACGGTAGATCGTTCAAATAGATGCAAAACGACAATGACCTTGGGGTACTCCTTGTGTACTCGGCCAAGAGTCACATAGAGTAGAGGCTATTCCGGTAGAGTGAGAGCTGCCAAATAAATAGCTCCTGAATCAATTGACAACAGCAGGTGAGGCACCCACCATCGAAAGTTTGTGAAGCAGTTTTAAATGGTTAATACTGTCAAAAGCTTTAGAAATATCCATGTCCATGGCTTTTAAGATGGAATCAGTGATGTAAATGTTTAAGGTCTATGTAGAATGGAACATTTGGTTTCCGCTCTGGTGGGAGGACGGGCGCTTGCTACGTAAGAGGTAAGTGACAAACTGCTCGAGGACAATTCTTTCACAAACCTTTTAGACAACGGGTAGGAGTGATAAAGGTCGATAGTTAGTGGCTTCCTCATGGTCTCCTTCTTTGAGGATAGGTATGGCTTCTGCCATCTTCCATTTTGTTGGAAATGTGTTCCTAATAATGGAGCAATTGATGATCTCGGTGATACTGAGGACCTAATATGACAGGGATGCACTTACTTTGTCTGGACCAGAAGACTTATTCGACGGAAAAGATAAAATGACACGGTGAACATCCTCACAGGTGACATTCCTGAACCTGAAGAGCTCGTCCGGAAAAAGAGTGACAATCTCCGGGGTAGATTCAGGAAGGATGATGTTATTATCTTCAGCGAGGCAGATAGATACATTAGCAGCGTTTCTGTCAACGGATGAGAAGAAGCGGTTAAACACATTCTCCGTAGTTTTCAAGCACCATTGTTACACAATCTAAATGGTTAATACCCACATAAACTAAATATTACAAAAATTCACATTCAGAAAGCGTATCGCTTCGATGGTGTAGTGGTTACCAATGATTTCTGAGGCGCTAGTGGTCTAGGTTCAACCTCCTAGTCCTCCATGTTCGGGGACCACCGTAGGACATAAAAAATTGCCTTGTCAAGTTAAATTGACGAGAAAAATTTTAAGTATAGAGGGGGCACCCATGTATGGTACGCGTTGCATCAGCGCTTTCGGTTGTCTCCTTCTCCACAAGTTTTCTTTTACAGTTCTATTAATTTTAATGTAATTTATTATTTGCTTGTATTAAAGTGGAGTTAATCTGTAATAAATAAATAAATAAATAAAAACCTTCATGTAATTGAAGTGAAAGAGGAAACGCTTATTTAATGAGTTCGTGGGATGACCCGTATGATCATTTGAGATGGCTTGTACCCAATGATCTAAACTTAGTTTATTTAACAATTATTCGCCGAAGGCGAAGTGATTATCGGTGAATATTCACCGATAATCACTGAGCCTGAGGCGAATAATTGTTTTAGAATAAATACACAGGTGATTATTTCAAAAAAGAGAAAAAAACATTTCAACGCGAAATCATCTTCACTTTCAGTGGCAAAACGACTACTGGCAGCCATTTTGTCCGTGGAGGAGTTGCTCCGTCGAGGTGATTATCGGCTGATAGAGCGACTTTCGTGTGACCTTGAAAAAGTGTTCGCAGTTTGTTTCACGGACCAATGTTTAGCAAGATTAAAACAAAGCTTCTCCTTATTCCCGCCGAAGGAACTCCTAATATGGGGAGTAAACAGTTCGATTGCCCAATCACATTGCTGCATTTCAAATGACGTCAAAGCGAAACTTTCCAGAAAATTCCATGAAGAGATGACATTTTTGCATCCGCGTTCGCTAAGTACGCTAAACCAATGAAAATTCGCGCTCGTTTGTTTTTGTTCCATTAGCCAATTAAATGTTTTGCATTTTTGTTCATGTTCTGTTTATACGTTTATTTTTCAAGGTCATATGAAAGTCGCTCTAATGCGAGATAGCGAGCCAATGAGAGCACGCGATTTTGTATAATCACCTGTGTATTTATACCAAATGAGTATTAGCCATTTAGATTGTGTAACTGGGTGTTCAAGTCTTTAGAGTAAGTTCGCCTCAGAAGGGATGACGCGATTGATGATCTTCCAGAGGTAGCTAGGATTGTCTTTGTGTTGTTGCACCTCTTCGGAAGTGTATCAGTTTCCTCTCAGCGTCACTGAGTATTCTCTTGACCGAGTCACGGGACTCCTTAAATTTTTTTCACTCAAACGGGTCACGTGTTAGAAGGAGGCGGCTATGAAGGAGATCTCTAGACTTCATTAGGTCCTTGATTTCTCGAGTGACGAAAGGGCAGGGTCTGCTCCAAATTTTGAAACTTTTCATAGGAGCATGAGTGTTCAGAACCGACTGTAGGGCCCCAATGCAGAGTTCAAGTTTAGTGTCCACGTCGGTGTCATCGAAAATGGTTAGCAGGCAATCAACCTTGCTAGCAAGATCAGCAGCAAATAGACTACCTGAGTAATTCTTGTACCGGTACCAACGTACGTTTATATTCTGCGGTGCGGGTTAAGGGGGCTTCACTTTGAGTGTAACATAGAATGGTAGGTGATAGCTGATAGATAGATTTATTACCCCATTACTAAGAGCATGCGAGTTAGGCGAGACCAGAATAACGTCCCTAATAGGGACTCGGTGGTATTGGTAGTCCTAGTAGGAGATTTAAAGAGCTGTCGAAGATTCATTTCAGTTGAGAAGTTCGTAAGTGACTTGAACTCAGTGCAGGATTCATTGAGAAAGTCTCAGTTTAGGTCTCTAAGTATAATGATGGGCTTGGCAAGCACCAGGTAAAAATAGTTAGGCTAAAGGACATCCTCAAAAGGGCTTAGTGGCGCATCATCTTGGAGATAGGTTAGGTGTAGCTCAAGCACTGCTTTCTCTCCAGACCTCTCCAGGCTGATACAAGTTGCATTTAGTCTATTCAGTGTTACATGTTGGGTTACAAAAATACATGAGGAATTCTATTCAGCTGAATTTCAAACCTTTTAAAAATGCCTGGATCTTGTTATCCAATGCAAGGAAATCAGTATTAAGTATCTTATTTAAAACGCAAATATGTTCTAAAGAAAACAACTAGCCATTTACTTCCCAGCCTCTTACAGTAACAAAGCCTTGACATAACATAAAGCCATGTGGTGTAACTATGTCCCCCAGTCTTAAACCGCTTACTGGCTGGTGCCTCTCCCATCCTAGTAGTACCAGCTGCCCCCCCCCCCCCCTTCCCCTCTTTACAGCACCTCTATAGTGATTATTTTACAAATAATTACATTGCTTTTTTTCTGTTGAAGTTAATCATGACAAAAATTACAGATTATCTTTTCATTCGGTTGCACAGGATCTTACGAGAATGATTTTTCCTTCTACTTTTTCCGTGCAGGTTTTTTTTTTTGGTAATTGCCCTACCCACACCCCCTCAAAAATAAAATGGTCCATCCCTTAAAGATTTTTGTGCAGTTCACCGTCTGCTGAATAACTCCGCTCCCTACTTGAAAGCCAATTATACTGAGCCAATCAGCGTTCGGGCACGTGCTAAGGTAGCAGATCGTGCGCGAAGGCTGTCAATTGACACTCAGTCCTTTCCACATGAAACGTCAATCATTTTTCCCGCGCAGACTATGGCGGGAAACAAAGGAAAGCGATTTTAGCGGTTTTAAAATAAAGTTTTACGAATTTTTTTTTCAAGAAAATATACTCTACAGTCCACCGATTCAAGAGTCGCCAAAACAGGAAATTTGGGCGAGACCAGGAGGGAGGGGGTACCTGTTTGTTGAATAGCAATGTTGAAATCGTTTGCCTCCCCTCTTCAACCGGGTTGAAACATGTTGACTGAACGAAGTTGAATCGATGTTGAATGAAGTTGAAAAGCGTGTTAAAACCGTTTGCCCAACCAAGCAGTCGACATCGTTTATCATCGAAAGGATATTGAAGAAAATGTTGAGGCCGTTTGTGCGGCCCTTAACTCTCTATTTATCCGCAAATTTACGTGAAACACAAACTTCAAGATTTATGCTTCAACGTAAACGAATTTTGGGAAATTCTCATAGCTGAAAGCATTCTATTCACACAAGTCTTACCTTGAGAATCGATCGAGGTGTAACATCAACAGAGAATAGACTGGATGTGTGTACTGCTTTTGGTGAGAAGAGAGTGAACTAGGAATGTCTCCTGGACTTGTTGAGTACACGAATTTTGGAAATATCCGTTAGTCAGACGCATGAGAATTCCCAAAATTTTTTTCATGAATTTATTTTGCAGAAGCATGTACGGTACCCTCATATGGCAGAATATTTGTCTCGGATATTATATTGACAGTAAACACCGACACGTACTCAGGATAATAAATGATTCAGTGCTCGAACACTTGAGCAACTTGTTTTTTCTATTTATTTGTTCCTTCTTCGTGAGAAATGTATAAAGAAATCGTCCGGCGTATATTTGGAAAATTAACATCGATAACCTCCAAACAATTCGAAAGACAGCCTGGTGTGCCCAGCTAGCAGACGATTTCCATTTTTATTCCTTGTGTATTTTGTTCTTTATCCCTACGTGTATTGGTTTTCGCATTGTTTTCGCATTGTTTGAGTGCAATATTTCCGGCAGCCACACGGGATGTTTTCAAATACTCCATGACCTAAGCATTATTGCTTAATTCACTTGAGAATTTTTGCCATCGAAAAAATCGAACTCAGTCCTAACTAATTTTAAGCAACTAACCATATCAACGTGCTTCTGGTCTGGGACCCTTCCACCTGGCTCTTTAGGCAGCGTTTACACGAACGCGGTTTCACATCGACACGGTTTCATGACTTCGAAACCGCGTCAAAATCGATGCGGTTTGGAAGTGTTTACACGGCACCGTTTTCGCCAGAAAATCAAAGTCTTAATGGAAAAAGCGAGCGCTGCAGTACGTCCTAAATTCACCATTTTGAATCGAACAATGCAAACTTCGCGACAAAATAGTAACCGTATTCAAATCGATGCGGTGTCGCCGTTTATACGACAGATGAAACCGTATCGTTTTGAAAACGCTCCTCTTTTGGCAGCGTTTTCAAATTGACCCGGTTTCGCCTACGGTTTCGATCGGTGTCGGGTAAACAAAACGTGTAACCCCATCGAAAACGATGCAGTTACAGATGAAACCGCGTTCTGTAAACGCTGCCTTAGACTACTTAACCTCAGTTTGACCAGAAGGGCAAGAAAACAGAAGGGCGCTTAGATATTTCTCAGCAAATCGTGGTGCCCGTCTCTCTCACACACTTGGCGCAGCAATTTCTCGAGCGTCTTTTTTTTTCGCGTTGGGCTCAATTAGTTGAGAGAAAGAGGGCCATTCTGTGGTCAAGGAGCCATTTTGCGCCCATTTCAAGTTCTTTTCAACCAAATATTA
>NC_090878.1:24807612-24810112 GCF_036669935.1 Montipora foliosa
TAGAAGTGACTTCTTGAGGCAAAAGGAAATCATAATAACTATGAGGTGAAGTATCGGCCATTGTATTTAAAGTTGTCTTTGGTTTGGCACCAAGTTGTTTTTGATCAAAGACACAGTAAATTCCTTAAAGACGTTCACGCCCATTGCTACTGCACATCTTTTCGCCCATGTCACGCACACGTCATGCATCGCAGACCACAAAGGTAAACACTATGCTAAAGGCACAAACATTTTCACAAGAATGGAAATTGGATGCGTGTGGCATCATGGGATAGCTGTGGACCCAGGTCTTCTCGGAAATGTCACGCAATGATGTGACAGTGCGAATAAACAATCGTCTTAAGAACTTTTCTCTCTTGAATGCTCGGTGACTCCCATTTTTCTTCCAGTAGATCACTTCCTTTCATGATTTTGTCCATTTTAACAAAAAACAAAAAATATCTGTATGTGAGAAGTTACAAATATTTCCCCTTTTATGCTTTCGTGCAACTGAAGTTTTCTTTCTTAGACTAATATGTATCGTTTTTGAAGGTCTATTTCACCACAGAAAAAGACATCAGCTGCAAACGTTTATTTAGCTATATTAGTTATGTTGAATTGAGTACGTTTACCTGATCTAAATTTCACTAATGTAGCTTTTTTATTGCTGACAGTTGTAAGCTAAGATCGTCTTAAAATGATGCAATCTTCTAAAAGTGCACCTCCTGATCGCAATTTTGGCAAAAGTAGATCATTACCTTTCTGCGTGGCAAGTTTAAAAAAAAAATCTGAATGTGGGAACCTGTTGGGCACAAACGTCCTTAACCCTTTCACTCCTGTGGGGTTCCCCATTGACGAGTAAAATTGTCTGGCGTTAGACAGAGCAAAACCTATAAGTCTCATTATAATTGCATTAGTATCTTTGTGTGTTTTCTTGAACATGTAAGCAAGTCCTCTGCAAAACTTCGCTTATTGAAGCCAAGAAAGTATTACTTAATATCACTTTAATCAGAGAAAACCTATTTTGAACTAGGTTTTTCCTGTGATCAAAGTGATGCAAGCAAGTCTTTTTTCCCCATAAAGATCACAAATAGCTTCATTTTAAGAAAGCTTGACTTCTTTCTGACTATGAATGTGGAGGAGAGAACCAAGGCAGCCATTATATATGTGAAATAGTTTTATCTACATTCCAGTACTGACCTGTTGCCTGCAGACAGGACAGTTGACAGCTCCAAGCCACCTTCCATACCTCCAGTAAGTTACAATGCAAGGAGCTGAAACAATTAAAATTTAAGTAATATGTATCAACACATGGTAAACAGCATAACAGTGCTCACTGGTTGAGGATGTGCAAATAGGATGTTTTCAACCCACCTCTAAGGACACCAATAACAATAGAGAAATGCTCGACTTCTGGTGGACAAACAAAAGAAGCTAAAAAGAGATCTTTTGTTTTCGTCCACCAGCATGGCGGCTATGACGTCACATGGAAACCTCCTATAGGTGAATCTGTCACTCCAAAGTAGCCTGCTTGCAGGTGGTAAATGTTGTTGTTATTTCAAAACATTAGATGCCATATTGGAAGAGCATGGGATACAATGTAGATCTGGGATGTGAGACCCTAATCCTAAACATCTCCCTCTCTCTCTCTCCCACACACTGGAAACTGGACTCCCTGGATTACTTTGTCAAGTTATAAGTCCACAAAATTTCCGGTTACCGGTGTACAATGTATGATTAAAATAATTGATAATGATGGTGTTCAAAGAAGACGAAAAGTTTTTGTCACATGCAGTGTCATGTTAAGGTGGATATGTCTGGCACGGTTAATCAATGACATTGTTTAAGTACAGCTAAGTGGAGTTCACTTATTCACCGTGCTTTAACTGGAGCGCTCATGACAAGATAAGGAAATGAGACTTAAATTGCAATGGAACGAAACGACCGGATACCGATGACACGTTTAATTCTTTATTTCAGGACTGATAGGAATATTAGGAAGGCAAACATACGGGATGCGTGGATTACATCTATGGAGCAGGCCTTGACTTTTTTAAGCATTCACACGAAATTAAATTAATTTCAAAATCCAAGGCCCGATGAGTACTATTAGCTTGGGCCTGCATTGATGGTGATCATATCGATATCTGGGCATATACAGTGATCTCAGAAAATGGATCCGCCTGTACCTACCACAATAGACATGTCCACAGTTCGTTGTCGTATGGAATTTAGTTTCTGTGAGACAAACAGGACATCTCTGATCACTAGAATACGTAACTGGTGGAGGATCAGGAAGTACAGGACCTTCCGAAGCAGTGGGATTGCTTCCGTCTTCACGTCCTACACCCAACCTATCCCGCACAATTTGGACGTGTTCTTCCTGGGACGGATGAATATTCCTCGGACCTCCTTGCGAATTGTAGAGAATACTCACCAAAGCTATTAATCCTAATGTTGATGCTAAACCAATCAACACTTCATCGCCAACACCTTCGACTATGGTTCCTTGGGAGTGAAA
>NC_090878.1:24817612-24822612 GCF_036669935.1 Montipora foliosa
CCCTTCATCCAAATGTGCTACTTGCTCAAATCGGAGAACTTGAAGGGGACTGTCCCAAAATAATCACAAAATTTGGATTTATCACTACAAGCAGACTCAGCAAAATTGAAAAAAAGTAACAAATATTTTATTTCATAATTCAAAAGATATAACACTTACAAGAGCGTACAAAATGGCTTCTAATCAATAGATTATTAATTTTTCCTGACTTTTCAAAGTTTTGTTTTTACTTGCCTTTGATTAGTACGAATTCAAAGTAAGCAAAAGATAGAGGAAATAACTAAGCAAATTAAAAGTCAACAATACATCATGTATGTGTTTCAGTTCTTCTATTCCTTGGACAATAATTCAATATTGTTGCCCTCTGCCATCCTAAGGAGATTCATCAATGAACAAATGTCCTAAAAAGCTCTGAAAAAGAAAAGTACAATCGGTTATCATGCATTGTATGCCTAAACCTCAATCTTAATGCTAACCATTTAAAATCAGTGCCTCGACTTGACAACCATTGGGGTTTTATAAAATACTCATGAAAATCTAAGCTGCACTAAGTTCATCCCCTTTCCCCTAGGACGAATTTACTAACCAATACATGTATATGTACTTACTAATTATTGATGGGTTTTTGCTGATGTTTCCTACTATCAATTTCAACCTAGCTTAAAATAAAATGACCTACAATCTCGGACAAAACCTGTTGAGACAAAAGAACATTTTGGGTACTCCAACAAGTTATCCGCATGTACCGCTTGCAAGCTGCCCTTTCCCCTCCCCCCCAACCTCAATGTTGATTTATCTTGGCCACAAATATACTGTAGAACATATGACGATACTCAGCAACATTGATTTAGGGGGGGGAGGGGAGTGGAAGGGGAGAGTAAGTAGGGATGTTTAAAAATGACGGCGAAGTTGTGTTACTGTCTCAACAGTTTTGTCCGAGATTGTCTACGATTGCATGTGGTAAAGAAACAGCATAAGCTCTGTTGTTATTCAAACCAGGGCAACAATATTTGGACAGTTCATTACGCGTGACACAAGAAGTAATTATGTGATGAAAAAATAGATAATTAACTTCCTTTGTGACGTCACAAAAGGAAAGAATTGTGTGTATTTACGCTGCAAGTATGGTATTCCGGGGAGTGATTGAACCAAAAAGGCGGGCCTATGCCAAGTTTTTAGCTCGAGAAAAGGAGATATCTATAAAGAGAATCATGCAAGAATGTAAGATCTCAAGAGCAAGTGTGTATAGGCTGAGGAAAGAACAGTACAACTCCAAAAATGTAACGGATTCTAAGAACATGGGCGGAAGACCACGCAAATTGAGTGACAGAGATGAAAGGAAATTAATGAGAGCTTTGACAAGGTTAAGGCACGAAGAGGGTAACTTTTCGTCGTTTCGGATCATGGAGACAGCAGGCATTCAACCGGGCTCTGTGAGTAACAGGACAATACGTCGTGTGTTGAGAAAACACGGGTTTTTTTACTTACAGGCGCGGAAGAAAGGGCTTGTAACTGAGAAAGATCTCGCGCTGCGTATGAAATTTGCCAAATATATGCAAAGAGAGTATCCAAAGGATGTGTGGCAAAACAAAATAGCTTTCTATCTTGATGGTGTGAGTTTCTACCACAAAACCAATCCGGCAGACCAAGCAAGAGCACCGCAAGGGCGTATTTGGCGCAAAAAATGCGAAGGTCTTAATAGAGGTTGCACAGGGAAGGGTGCTAAAGTAGGCACTGGCGGGAGAGTCGTGAAATTAATTGTTGCTATAAGCTATGGAAAAGGAGTCATCCAGTGCACTCAGTATGAGCATATGAATGGGGAGTTCTTTGCTTCTTTTGTGGAGAACAACTTGGACGCCATGTTTATGCGGGCTGGAAAGGGAATTTCCCGGTTATGGATTCAGGATGGAGACCCCAGTCAAAATTGTGCCGCTGTCCGATGTATTTTGGCTCGCAAGGGTGCGGAGCTACTACAAATACCACCCAGAAGCCCGGATATTAATCCAATTGAAAATTTATTTCACTTAGTTAAGTTGGAACTTTGCAAACAGGCGATTAACTTGAATATTACGAAGGAAACATACGAGGAATTTACCGCCCGCGTAATTAGAACAATCGTGACATTTCCAGTACAAACAATCGATAACATCATAGAGTCCATGGATAATAGAATGTGTCTAATAATCCGAGGAAACGGCAACAGAACAAAATATTAGAAATGAAATATCGTCAACAGTTTCCATTTATACGCCCTTTAAAACTATGAGAACTGCACTTGCACTTATGTAGAAATAATCTGTCATAACTCACTTAGCATCATTTATTTACTCGAAGACGTCACTCGTAAATTGTCACGAACAAGGAATAAAAAGTTAGTTCAAATGGATATTCTGTGATTTGTCTGATCAATTTGTAAGTTAACATACATTCTTGAAGATTTCCTACTTATTTGCACGATTAACAGGGAGTTTCAAGGAATTTTCAACGGTTAACAGCGGTTAACACAATATGCTTGAGAAGAGGACTCTTTCAATTACTTGTTAACGCGACCGATGCCCGTTAACCGTTAAAAACTCTTGTTAACCGTTGCTATATTTTTACAGCCCTTTCCTAATGACACGTTAACCGTGTCATGGTTGCTGAAAGATTTTATACATGTAAAATAAGGTCACTGAAACACTTGGGACAGGGAGGAAGTTCCTTATGCCGCTCCTTTGGGATTTGACAATTAAAGTAAAATACTTTCCACCTACAGGCCATCATGTCACTTTCACGATCATCAATAACTCCGTTTTTCACAAACATCAAGGGGCTTTTACCAGTGCAAAATATTGGCGTGTCTCTATCGAAAGAAATATCCCGCGCAAAATGTGTTTTCGGTGCGGGTAAATGAACGACATGCCCCTCAAGCATTAATAAAAGATCGTGCCAAGGAATAATAATTGGTGACCACCGAAAGTCATTCAAAAATATACACTCGGCCTTATCAACACCAACCCATGCAAAACTTCCAGATGCTGGGTTACAAAATGTTTGAAAGATACTAGTCAATGGATTCAAAATAAATGTTTTCCCGCAATTAGCAGGACCAACAATCATCATGTTCCTGTATTTGCCGCGGCCCTTAGTTAACAAGTCAAGCACAGCATCTACGAAAACGCGGACAGGGACTTGGTTATTTTCAAGGACTTCTAGTGCGCATTGCAACCATTGGCCATTACACTTTTCTAGACAATCACTCTCGTTTGCTTCATGTAACAACTCTATTCTTGTCTTTTTTGATCTCTCGAGTTTCTGGGAAGCACTTTCAATTTCCCATGCGGAGTTTAACACATCAGAGACAACACGAGGACTACGAGAAACTAAGAATTCCGCGAGGTCTGTTTTACCTTCTTGTTTTTGTTCACAGGCAAGCGCTTGTAGTTCAGTAACTGTTTTCACATTCTTATTGACAATAATTTGCGATACCTCAAAGGCTGTTAGGCGCTTCCTACGTGTCTTCCTTGACTTTGAACGTTTTCCGTGGCTACCACCCGCTTCCACCTCTTCACCTTCATCCTCTTCCTCGCTGGACTGAATCGCCGTCCTTTCCTCTCTTTCCCTTTTTCTTAATCGTTTAGTTACACTTGCAGCGCTTGTTTGCGGTCTGCTGCTGTTCGAAATATCGGGATGCCCTTCACTTTGTTCAAAACTCTCATCACACTTGGTTACATAACACCAGGCGCTATAGTAGTTATGATGACGGTTTGAGAAGTGAACTGAGATGCCGTAGGTATCAAGCAGGTATTCCTTTGCAGCAAGCCATCGTTGGTTTCTATTGAGCTTCAAGGCTAGGTGGTAGTGCTCACCACCCCTTTGATGCTTTTCTCTGCAGCAACACCATTGAACAACTCGCGCTTTAGACTTGGAAAAGCCCTCAACGACTGCATTAGCAAATTCTCTGCGGCAGGAAAACTTCTCTAAGTCCGCTTGACTGTATGTCACAAGGTATACGCTCCTTACGTCTACTTCACTTAGAGTGTGTAACGGAGTATCACTGCTATCAGAATCACTGCTAGAATAACTCACTATCCGATGCATTATCAGTCTCTCTTGTTTTCAGGTCGAAAATAACGTTAACATTGCGTGCAATAGTAGCCTTCATATGCAAAACAGAGAAAATTGAATAATCACTTGTCACCACAACACGCCACAAACATGAAAATTTTCCACTGTTTATAAGATTTTCTCAAAGAAAACAATTCCAATACTCAAAACATGTCTTTGTAACCCGTGTAGATCACATATCTTCCAAAATAATTAATCATTTTTGGGTTTTAGTAACATAACGTATAACAGACAATCTCGGACAAAACCTGTTGAGACAAAAGAACATTTTGGGTACTCCAACAAGTTATCCGCATGTACCGCTTGCAAGCTGCCCTTTCCCCTCCCCCCCAACCTCAATGTTGATTTATCTTGGCCACAAATATACTGTAGAACATATGACGATACTCAGCAACATTGATTTAGGGGGGGGAGGGGAGTGGAAGGGGAGAGTAAGTAGGGATGTTTAAAAATGACGGCGAAGTTGTGTTACTGTCTCAACAGTTTTGTCCGAGATTGTAGGTTGAAACAAAATGACCTAGTTTGGTTGCAAATAAACCTAAGGAACAAAATGACCTGCAACATATGCATTATTGTAATAAAAAAAATATTCATATTTGATACTGACAGAAACTTGGTCCTCATGCAAATGTGGGTTTTAGCAAGGCTATGTCTGCAGGGTGGCTTCAGGTTGACAAAAAAGCTGAGGGAGGACCCAGGGTCATGCGAAAGGTAAGGAAATAATATATGAGCTAAAATGATACATGTTACACATGTAACTTAATGATATTGTGAAGGGATTTCAGTAACATGTAGAATAATAATTTGGTCTGGACTTGACTCCCAGTTCTTTAAGGTGGAAGGTCAAGCTTTTATCCTGTACGGGATGGAGTTTTAATGTTTGTTTTGCCAAG
>NC_090878.1:24825112-24840112 GCF_036669935.1 Montipora foliosa
TATAAAATTTGGTGCAGAACGTGTCAAGTACCTGAGGAAACATGTTTTAGCAAAATGTTCTAACAGATGATCAATGAATGCTAAAAATCTCCAACTGTTTAACCAGGAACGTACATGTACATGTAGCACAACATTTTCCCAGAAAGTCACATTTTTTTTAGTGAAGGTTTCATTTTATGATGTATGAAGGACTGTGATGTGACAGTTTTTATCTTATTTATTTTAGAATCATCAAGAGCTTTTTTGTAACTAAAGGGAGCGAATTTAGCACCACACCTACCAAACTTGAAGCTGATTTAACAGCAGATATGCTTTCAAGGTTTGTAATTATTTCAAGGTTAACAGAAAATTGTAACAAGTTCTTTGTGAGTGGTTGTAGATGTTTTTGATTTTTTGAGAGTTAAGACAATGTGCGATCCAGCGAGTCATGGGAGCCATGGCTGCGAGCCATGTGAGTCATGGCCGTGAGTCATGAGTTTTAAAATGGGTGCTTACTGCTTAGACTTAATAACTGTTTGTCAGTGCTATTTGAAATGGGTGTTTAGACTTAAATGCGAAATTTGCATGGCTTGCTGGCTCGCAGATTGTCCAGCCCCATTTTTTGAAGTGGATATAGGTAGTTGTAGATGGTTGTTGATTTTTTTTGAGGTGGTTGTAGGTCATTCCATGTCCAACTTTTGCGAAAGTGTTACTCCTCGCTTAAATAACAAAGGGAACTGTTTAATAAGAAAACGAGATAGTGGCTATCATTTCTGTGTGTCCTCTCTTCAAAGCTACAATCTTGTATCATGGATTAAAATCTAAAAGCAAAACAGTGAGCTTTACGGTGCAATGGATTTTATTGTGAATCGAATGTAAATGTCCAATGTAAACAATGAGAAATATTTGCATACCGTGCACCCAACCAAGTAACGCAATGACTCATGTATTTTTACATCTCTTCTTAATTAAATGCAATGATCTGAAGGAAAATTATATTGATCGTCGAATCTCAGTGCTGGACTTGTTCACGGATATCAGGTTTCATTCTTTGAAAGTAACAAGTGTGGCTAGCGAACCGAGAACAGCATCATCGCAGGAGGAATGAAGTACATGTACATGTGGCAAAAGCTGTGCCATCCAACTTTTGATACCTCGAGTTGGGAATTCGTATGAGAGCAACATGTTATCTTTTTCTCTTCTCCTGCCTTTTTTGTCAATAATATTTCCCCAATTTATTAACCTGATTCCAGTGACTGTTGATTTTTCTTGTAAGGCAATAAACAAACAAGGCCAGGCAATGAAACTCTGGGTCTTGAGCGAGTCATTATGGAATAGTTTTACGTTCAAAGAAACAGTTTTTGTAAATCTGAAATTAACATACATGTGTACAGAGGACATTTTGTTTCCAGAAAGGTCTGCTACTGCTTTGTGGAGTAATTTAGGTAAAACGAAGGGACAATTTTTTTTGCATTACATCTTTAGTTGTTTGACATAGGCAACATGAACGAAACGTTGGTATGACCATAACTCAGATCATTTTACAATTCCTTAAGTATATCAAGGCTTGAATTTCAATAATTGGACAACCTCAAGCAAAGATTAAAAAGTACTTCCACTTTCTGCATCTCTTTTGCATGTACTGTACGTGGTGACAACATGATTTCCATTGTTTGTGTGCTTTGAAGGGTTAAACGTATCAGCTCCTAGTTCTATATTCTTTGTCGTCCAAGTAGGTTTCATTTCCAGGAATTTTGCGAAAAATGGCAGAACACTGAAAAGCAAGAGTCGCGATTTTAACGATTTTTGATTGCGACGATTTGTTGCAAAATTTGCAATTTTCACATTTTCATGCAAACCTGGACATAAGTGTATTGTGTCTCAAAAAGAAAACAGAACAATACTGAACTTGAACCCTGGTGCAGGCATTGAACAATTCAGTGAACCTTACACAAAATGTCTGGTGAACAAAGTTATGACGGAGTGTAGGCTACCTGTAGCCTTTTGTTGCCGCTTATGTCCAGAAATGCAGGTACACATAATGAAATGCAAGCCTGATTTTCCCTTTCTAAGGATTACATATCTGACCCATTTTCGATCATGAGGTATTTAAAGTGTAATGTTTAGCGTTATTTTTTGGTGAGGGTAAATGTAGCTGTTTATCTTTACTTGAGGACTGGAGTTTGGAGGACAGTTTGTGATGTTGATTGTCTGTATTTCTAAACATAAGTGATGTTGAAGTTAGGGCTGGAGAGCAAGGGGATCGACACTTTATGACACTTGTGCATCTAATTACATTGACATATCTGTTTGCTACCACATAATTAGAGGATATTACATGGCTGCAAATTTCTCTTGGAGTGTTGAAGAATATATATTTTTCAACACGAGAAGAGAAATTTCGTATCTCTAAGCGGCCATGTAATAATCTGTTTATTATATAAACACAAATGAAATGCTAAATCATTTCACAAAATGCATCAAAAGGCACGATTTTTATATGTAACCATAACAACAGTGATCTTTTCACGTGTGAAGATAACATGTTATTTTCATGTGTGAAGACATCATGTTTTTGCGCGAAAGCTCACCTGGTATTTCATTGGTGTTTATATAATAAAAAAGGATCCAAAGGCTTAGTAACTTCTTCTTCTTCTTCTTCAATAACAACTTTCATGATACTTATTGGTCTGAATCTTTTTGTATCTCCAGTGGCTCCTGGAAACAAATGAAATTCAAGGCTTATAATTTTGATGCTCAGGGAATTATTCCAACATCGGGTCACCTTCATCCCTTGATGAAGGTTAGGGCACAATTCAGGCAGATTTTCTTGGAAATGGGGTGAGTACAGAAAATTTGCCTTCTCAGTGTTTTGTTGCCCCTGTAACAAGCAAAGTTAATTCTTTCATGTCTTTGGAGCAAAATCTCAGTGACAAGTCTTTTAGTATTTTGAAAGGTTTCTAGAAGAAGATGAAAATTCTGCAAAAGTTTGTGTAGCCATTTGAAATTTCACTCCAAACTTTTTTAATTATTTGCACCAAGTCCTGAAATTATACAGCTTGTGACTGTAACTATGAATATACACTAATTAAGGTGAACTTAGCTTTTCATATCAAAGTTAAATTCAGGTTTAAAAAAAGTGAATTTACTTGCATTCCCATTTTTCTTTTTGTTATACCACTAAATGATTATTTTTAGACTATGAATAATTATGGCAATAACAGACAAAGTAAATTTGCAATAAAACTATGTTTCACTGCTGACTTTTCTACCGTCAGTATACCCCTTAACTGCTGCATTTTTTCGCAAGAGAAGACACCAAAGAAACCACTCTCAAAGAGTGAACTATATCTTTGATTCTATTGACGCTATTACGATAATATTTTCAGGACATATACAATAAAAAATTTGCCATCGTTTGAGCTATCTTTATTTAGGTGAAAGCAGGGCCTAAATACAATTTGATTTATCTAGATAAAGAAATACGTAACAGTAAACACGCATTACACAAGTTCATGTGCGCCAATGACACGCAATTCTTTTAGGCAAAAGGACGTTTTCAAGGATGGAAACATGCATAATAATTTCTTGAATCACTTGATTTCACCTATAATTTTCTCATACCTTATGTTTTTACTTGCTTGCCAGACAAATGTTGTACGTTTTTGCAGCCAAACACTGAATTTTGCCTTTGTGAGGTCAAAAACATTCATGGCATTGGGTCGTGTTTCACCTTCCTTTTCAAGTGAGATTAACCTTTCTATCATCCAAAAATGGCAGAACTTGTCATGCTAGTTGTCTTTAGGGTATACGAAACAATCCCATTGCATCCATGCCCCTATAGGAACAGATTTCGGACAGTACTTTGGGACACTCTCTCGACATCCGCAGTGGGAGTCACATAATCCTATGTCGAGTATACTCGACAACAGCAGTGAAAGAGTTAATTAAACCTAAATTTCATTTTAGTTGAAACTAGTGTACACTGTTTATTTTCATCAGGTTCACAGAAATGCCTACAAACAACTTTGTAGAGAGTTCTTTCTGGAATTTTGATGCTTTGTTTCAACCTCAGCAGCATCCTGCCCGAGATGCACATGACACGTTCTTCATGGCTGGTTAGTGTCTATCCTTTGGAAATGCCATGAAACTTACAGTACACATACCAGTTACTAATTTTGCTATAGCACATGACTACTTCACTGGAGGTTATCAGTTAAGACCCCACTCAGACCAACACTCAGTGGTTTTGTGTGAGGAAAAAATGCCCTGCAAATGGACTGAGACCAACACTCAGACTCAACACTTTACTGACTTGGGCAAATACATGTAGATAGATGTTCATGTAGGTAGATCTTCAAGATAAACTGCAGGCCCCTATATGTTGTTTATAGTTGAAAGGGTCAGATGCGTAATCATTGGGACTTGTTTTATTATATGATCATTCTATCAAATTGGGCCAAATTTTTTGCAGCAAACAATGCATTATTTCAGGAAATAACATAAGAAAGATACTTACAACTTGCACACAAATTTATGTACTTTTTGTAGGTTAAAATGTAGTTCCAAATTAGCACCTATAAGAAATGGCATGGTGTTTACATCTCTTGTCATTGGCCAATGGCTTTGGGTTTACATGGTTTCCTGGAAAATCAGGATCAAGGATCGGGGATCAGGGATCGAGGATAATAATAACAATAATAACAGTAGTGAAATAATAATAATAGTAATGATAGAAAATTAAAAAAAAAAGAAACTAAAAGAAAAATAAGAGAAAGTTGTAATATTGAACTTTCTGTGAGTTTCGTGATAAATCCTTTTTTTGTTTTTGAGGGGGGTGGGGGGGGGGCTTATTTTATTAGCGAAATGCCAGAAAAGGCATCGTGACTTCTGGTTTGCATCAGTCAGCACTTCTTGTATACACTATGTGACTACATGGCTTGATAACCCGTACAGATTCAGCATGTGGTCTGACGGTGACTTACGAAATTTTGATCTCTTGCAACAAAATAAAACAAGAACACAAAATTTTACTTCTTGGTATTTGTGGTTATTTCCTCACATTTTATCCAATTTTTTTTTTTTTTAAAGAGAGATTATAAACAGTCTTTGGCTTCCCAATTTTTCCATTCTGTCTTGGAAGCAAGCTCACAAGTGTAGGAAACAGGTTGTTTTGGTTCGGGTTCAGTCTGGAGTGAATTCACTGCATTTACTTGGAAAAAACACTTGATTGATTGATTGTTCGAAGAGATGTATCGCATTATGTACCGGTACTTCTCGCTTTCTTAGGATTCTGCATTTGATTGAAGAGTACTTCACAATCAATGCCATTAAACCGTTTTGTCCACAAGGCACAAGTTTTGGTGCTCTCAATCACTGTAAAAATCCCACCCTATCAAAACTATTTTGAAAAACAATAACACCCTAGATCACTAAGAAATTTCTGGTATCTGTCTTTCTTTAAGTGATTTGTACTTCATAATACCCTAGAGATTTAGGAAATGAAACTGACAATCACACAGTCAATGACTATACATGTAACTTTCTGTCTGCAACATGAATACGGAACGTTAGGTTACCTTCCCTGTTTTTGAAAATCCGAAAAAGATTTTTGCGATATCTAAAAGGAACTACATGTATTCAGGTGTTGTGTCCAGTAGCCCGAGTAGTTCCCCTCCCCCCCACCCCCCACCCCCATAACTTTTCTTTTGGTCTGCCCTAAGATCCTACAGTCTGCATCGTGTAAACTTCCAGGAAGTCTGTGATACATTTTTGTGTGATCATCTGCACTCCAAGTCTAGCTAAATCTTTCGGAATGAGGGGAAAAGATGTGTTCTAACTCATTTCTTAGTTGTCCAACCAAAGAAAGAAGAGGCTTTTGTTTATCATCTTTATTTCCAAAACGGTAGTCCAAATGCTGCGTAAGTACAAGGAAAGCTTACGTTTATACAAACGTTGGCCGTGTAGCACTCATATTTTAAACAGAGTTAACTGAATAGAGTGTAATGTGAAGTGCTAAATTTCTATCTCATATGAACCATGTGAGCGTTAGCCCTACTGATGGAAATGGGCCCACACAAGGACAGAGAAAAACTCTGACCAGGGTGGGAATTGAACCCACAACCTTCGGGTTAGATCTCCGCCGCTCTACCAACTGAGCTACAAGGTCAGACGGGAGCAGGCCGTGGGAACTGAAGATGTTAAAGTCACGGCAATGAACATGTGCAAGTACAAGGAAAGGTTACGTCTATACAAAAGTTGGCCGTGTAGCACTTATGTTTTAAACAGAGTTAACTGAATAGAGTGTAATGTGAAGTGCTAAATTTCTATCCCATATGAACCATGTGAGCATTAGCCCTACTGATGGAAATGGGCCCATTTCCATCAGTAGGGCTAACATTCACATTGTTCAAATGCTGTGTAGTTTGCTCTTTTCACAATTAACTTTTTATTTTCAATATGTGTTCGGGACACTCAAAGCCCAGAAAGTAATCTTTTCTTTTTTAGTTTTGATCGATGAAGAAAGAAAGAAAGATCCATATTTAAAGAATTGAGGTGGTGGCAGGGCTCTTTGTATAGCACTGACATTTACCCCTTACATATAGGTTATGGTACAATGTAAAATGAGTTAACTTTTAAAGTGAAACCATGGATCATATTATTGTCTTAATTTCTGTGCACACAATTGACTTGTTATTGTTCTTGTTTTATTAACAAAAAAGATCCCCGATCCCTGATCCTCAATCCTCCATCCTTGATCCTCGATCCTGGTTTTCCAGGAAGCTGGGTTTACATCTTTATAAAAAGTCTTGGTATTGCAGATCCCAAGTTTGCAAAATTAGAAGAAATGCCGCAGTCGTACATCGAAAGAGTCAAGACAATGCATGAGTCAGGAGGACACGGCTCACAAGGGTAAGGATCAGAAAATACTCTGAAAATTTGATGCTAATTATGCCATTTTGTATGGTTGTATATCATGAAAGTAACTTACATTTGTACATATGCGATTCAGGGTGCATTCTTAGGCTACAGTGCAAATGTTGTTCCTTGCTATTCTTGTTTCTTGAGTGCATGGATAAAGTCTTTCCAAGTGACTTCATTTGGAAATAGAAGATTATACCATTTTCACTGTCAAGACAACCACTGACTGCCTTTGCAATACTAAGTTATGGGAAGCGAGATTTTGCGGAGGCAGAGGGTCATAAGACAGAGATAGGGGAAAGATGCCTGTGTCGCCGAAGGGGAGGTGGAAGGGGCAAAAAATTCCACACTGAACCAGAACTGCGTAACTTGGCAAAAGAGACCGAAAACCAGAGAAGGTTTGCATAAATAGGCAAATGAGTTCCCTGGGGACTTGAATAGCATGGTCTCCTAATCCCTGAGGTGTTACAAGAATACCGGTGTTGCGTGCAGGCTAAATCCATGACTATTTTGACAGTGAAAATAGCTTACCGGTAATGTTGTTGGTCTGTCAACCTATGCATAGTAAAGTCTGGATCTAATTTTGGTTTGAGAATTCTCCATGGAGGTTTTCAAAACCTTTCATACATCATCCAGTCATTGTAGTCCCCCATGATTAGCAATACATGATGCAGTGTTCAAGGTCATACTAATATGTGGAAATTAAAGTCAACCCTAATTTCCTCACCTTGAAACTGTTTAGTAGTGACTTATCCACCAAATAAAGCTGCTATTTAGGCCTTAAACAATTAGGCCCCATCAAAGACCAAGTGCATAAATGGCGGCCAAAAAAATATTCTTTTGTTTATGTGCTAATTAGACTCACTAGCCTCGGTTGCATGGACAAAATACAAAAGAAATGTTGCTTGAGAGCGAGGCTAGTGAATCTAGCACATAAACAAAAGGCTACGTCTTTGGCCACCATTTATGCGTTTTTTTCTTTTCTCCTACTTTTCAGGTATCAATACGACTGGAAGATTGAAGATGCCAAAAAGAACATCCTCAGAACTCACACAACAGCTGTCAGTGCCCGAATGCTGTATAAACTAGCTCAACAGGTTTTCTTTCGAGTTCTTTGTTTTATTTTTGGTATATCCATTAGTTCAGTGTTCTGTTTCAAAGCAGACAGCTTATGACAAAAAAATGGGGAATGGGAGAATGTTGGTATGATTGTTGAACTATAACTAGACATACCCACTTTTGTCCAAAAATGGAGCAAATTAGATGTAAGCCCAATTTTGAAATCCAACATGAAGTGTCCCTTTAAATCTTAAGGTTTTTGCTTCCTATTTCCAACAGGGTAAGGGTAAAGGTTAGCGTTATTTTTTAGCTTAGGGTAAATGCAGCTGTTTATCCTTACTTGTGGAACAGCATTTGGCTCCACACATGTCCAATACACCCAAACTGAGTCGATTCGTCTTTGCACTTGACGATTCGACTATTAAAATTAACGTCGATTCGCAAGAACCAGCAGAGGCTTACAGCATGTTGACGATTGGATTCGAATCGAGTCGAATCGTGTGGCTCGTAGTCGAGTCGTCTTGCTGGCAATCGATTCGCAAGAGAGCCAGAGAGGCTGCTTGTAAATATTGGCGATTTGACTCGAATCGACTCGACTCGAGTCTAGTCGTGTCGCTTTCAGTCGAGTCGTCTTGCTGGCAGTCAATTCGCGCATGATTCGCGGGACACTTGGAAAACAAAACTCATCCTGGTAGATACGTCTGAGAATATTAAACAACGGAAGGTGGCCAAAGGATAAAACACATAGTTGTCTCTTTCTTTAATAGAGCAATGAAGATCCGAGACATACGGTTAACGAAGCGAACAACAACGCCAAGAACCTTAAATCGATCGCCTACAATCTTCCCTTGCTAATAGAGCAATTCGCAGCCTATCATCTTTGTTTAACTGTTTATTACTTGCAAATCGACAGTCTCTGAGACGAGTCGTCTAAACACCAGACGTTTGCAAAAACGTAATCCTTCCTTGTACTTGTACATGTTCATTGCCGTGACTTTAACATCTTAAGTTTCCACGGCTTGATCCCGTCTGACCCTGTAGCTCGGTCGGTAGAGCAGCGGTAGGGGGGTAGGGGGTGGAAACGTTGCACTTCACATTACACTCTAATTAGTTAAGTTTGTTCAAATATAAGTGCTACACGGCCAACGTTTGCAAAAACATAATCCTTCCTTGTACTTGTACATGTTCATTGCCGTGACTTTAACATCTTCAGTTCCCACGGCTTGATCCCGTCTGACCCTGTAGCTCGGTCGGTAGAGCAGCGGTAGGGGGGTAGGGGGTGGAAACGTTGCACTTCACATTACACTCTAATTAGTTAAGTTTGTTCAAATATAAGTGCTACACGGCCAACGTTTGCAAAAACATAATCCTTCCTTGTACTTGTACATGTTCATTGCCGTGACTTTAACATCTTCAGTTCCCACGGCTTGATCCCGTCTGACCCTGTAGCTCGGTCGGTAGAGCAGCGGTAGGGGGGTAGGGGGTGGAAACGTTGCACTTCACATTACACTCTAATTAGTTAAGTTTGTTCAAATATAAGTGCTACACGGCCAACGTTTGCAAAAACATAATCCTTCCTTGTACTTGTACATGTTCATTGCCGTGACTTTAACATCTTCAGTTCCCACGGCCTGCTCCCGTCTGAAATTGTAGCTCGGTCGGTAGAGCAGCGGTGATCTAACCCGAAGGTCGTGGGTTCATTTCCCGCCCTGGTCAGAGTTTTTCTCTGTCCTTGTGTGGGCCCATTTCCATTAGTAGGGCTAACGCTCACAAGGTTCATATGGGGTAGAAACCTAGCACTTCACATTACACTCCAATCAGTTAAGTCTAAACACCAGACGGTTCGACTTGCTTCGTGTCAAATCGTCAATAATTTCTACCATCCCCTTATTCTTCTTGCTTTATTTTTTTTCAAGTGTCTTGCATATCGACAGTCTCTAAGACGAGTCGTCTAAACACCAGACGATTCGACTCCATTCGAGTCGATTTGAGTCGAATCGTCAACATTTCCTACCATCCCCTTATCCTTCGTGCTGTATTTTTTCCTAAGTGTCTTGTAAATCGACAGCGTCTAAGACGAGTCGTCTAAACGTCAGACGGACATTCAACTCGATTCGAATCGTCAATATTTTTTACAATCCCCTTATTCTTCTTGCTGTATTTTTTCTAAGGCCACGTTCGATTGACCCTATTCCGGAATAAGAATACGTGGAGTGATGATTTAAAACACTATGTATGGCGTTTTGCAGCAACTAGAATAATAAAGCTGTGTTTAAAATAGCATTTTAGCAAATGTTTGACAATATTGATGTGAATCCCCGCAAAAACGAAGGATTTCTAACTTCTATTCCATGTATTCCTATTCCGGAATAGGGTCAATCAAACGCGCCCCAAGTGTCTTGTAAATCGACTGCCTTCAAGACGAGTCGTCTAAACGCCAGACGATTCGACTCGATTCGTCAATATTTCCTACCATCCTCTTATCCTTCCTGTTGTACTTTTTTTAACTGTCTTGCGAATCGACAGTCTGTAAGACGAGTGGTCTAAAGACAAGACGATTCGACTCGATGCGGGTGTATTGGACAACCCTCGCATTTGGGGGACTCTTTGTGACGTTAATTAAATTGCCTATAATCCGAGACACAAGGGCAAGGGAGCACTTGAAATTACTTGCATTTCTGTACATAATCAGGTACGTTTAGATCGGAGGACGTGGACGACAGCGAGTACTTAATGCGAGTACGAGGACACCGCGGTCGAGTACGAGTTTTCTGTACTGAGCATGCGCATAAGGTTTGAAGGCCGACGAGGCCGACATTTTTCGAAGTGGGCATGCTCAGAACGGAAAACTAGTCGTCGTAGTCGTCCTCGTCCTCCGATCTAAAGGTCGCTATTATCTGGACATACACCCTTATTTGAGATAATCGGTAAATGGTCTTCATTCTTACGCCTCTTGCTCGAGATTCAAATGTGAAAATAGTTTATTAGCAGTACGCCAAAGCTATGCCTCTACCTTATCTAAAAGACTCAGATGGTAGTGACTTTAATATTATTTCAGGAAACTTTTACGCCAGCCAAGTATTTTTCAATTGATCGAGTATTCAGGAATGAAACCCTTGATGCCACTCATTTGGCTGAGTTTCACCAGATTGAAGGTGTTGTTGCTGACTATAACTTGACACTTGGGGACTTGATTGGAGTGCTGCATGAATTCTTCAAGAAATTAGGTATTTGAAATGTAGAGTTGATTAAAAGAACTACTGTATGTTTTCTTTTCAAATGAACTGAAATTGAACATGGTACACTTACTTGTGCAGTAGTGGCCATGCACCATGAAATTTGTTTACATTGCAGTTAAAGTAGACCTAAACAAGTGCCGTAGCCAGCATGAGGCAAACCCATGCACTTGCTTGAGTCATGCATTTTTTCGTGATTTTTTTTAAAATAAAGCGTGATTCCAGTGTCGTCTTTAAAATGTACTCGTCACAAACACCTAAAATACCTACAGAGAATTAAATCATGGACCTTGCCTCAGTCATAATTTTCTTCTGGCTACGGCCCTGTAAACTCAAGTATTTTTACAGAATTAACTATTGGAGGGTAATGTGAAGTGCTAGTTTTCTACCCCATATGAACCATGTGAGCGTTGGCCCTACTAATGGAAATGGGCCCACACAAGGACAGAAGAAAACTCTGACAATGGTGGGAATTGAACCCACGACCTTCATTGCCGTGAAATTGATATCTTAAATTCCCAACGACCTGCTCTCGTCTGACCTTGTAGCTCAGTTGGTAGAGAAGCGGTGATATAACCCGAAGGTCGTGAGTTTAGTTCCTACCCTGGTCGGAGTTTTTCTCTATACAGCGATCCTTGTGTGGCCCCAATTCTGTTAGTAGGGCTAACGCTCACATGGGTAGAAAACTAGCTCTTCACATTACACTCCAATAGTTAATTCTGTTGAAATATAAGTGCTCCACGGCCAACGTTTGCAGAAACGCAACCCTTTCAAGTATGTTAGTCCACAATATTCACTTCTCCCCACCTGAATTCGAAGCAAACATGTTTGACGATTCTTACCTCAAAATTTCATTTTTATCTGCCAGACATGACGCACAAAGTTATCAAAACTCGCAGTAATTTAGACCCACGACCGTGATGTCAAAGGACATGGGTCTATTCTTGATTTGACGTCACAAACTGCTTTGTAATGCAAAATTTCTTTGAAATGCAAAGCAGTTTGTGACGTAAAATCGAGAATAGACCCAGTCTTACATCACGGTCGTCGGTCAAAATTACTTTTAGTTGTGCCAAGTTTACGTGGCTTGCACGGTACGGAAACAGTGAAATTCTGAGTAACAATGGTGACATATGTTTGCTTTGGATGAGGAGATTTATATTAGAAACAAAAAATATTTGAGTTTAGGCGCACTTTAAAAAGTAGATCATAAGCTTTTAGGGGGTGTTTATGGAAAGAATGAGACGTTTCCTCCCTTTTTTTAATAACGTAAAAGATTTGAGAGTTTTTATTTAAGGTGGTATCAAAACGTCAAGAGCTTTTGAAATCTTGACTATTCCCAGCTTAACCTGAGTGACATGGACAAGGGAATGATGCCAAACACTCTCTGCAGACTTATATGGAATCAAGCTATCGCTGATTTGCAGAGACATAAACCTAAAGAATAGTTATTATATGAAACCTATCATTCAGTGCTATGCAATGAAAACTAAAATTCTGATACACGCATTGAGTTTCGTGTAACTCCTTAATTTGAGGTTTGACGTGCTCAAGTGGTAGTGGTAATTTGTATTTTATTTTTTGCGGTACAAATGTCGCCGGGCAAATGTCCCACTGTTATTGTTAGACATACTTTTCGAATGACCGTACTATTTCACATCCAACAAACGCCTTTAGAAAACGACAAACGAGCTCTTAAAGATTCAGTCAAATTTCTATATAGTAGTTAGCTAGAATGTCACGTAAATAATTTTTTCAGCGATCATGCATGAGTGTAGCTTGTAGTCTTCGCAGCAGAGCGTTGCGTGACACCGCAAAAACAGTTGTTAACGTGACTGTAGTGTAGCCCATCGTCTTTCACTATGTCAACTTGTTAGCTACACGGCAAGTATAATAAACAGCACTTATTGCTGTTTTCCTTATCTGTATGCATCGTGTGTTGTTAAAAAGCAATCAAAGAAACGTAATTGTCAGAGTGGCAATTAGAACGCCTAAGTTTGAACATGATGATGTCTTCGATAACTCAGTCACATTTGTCTTGGTCAGGTATTACAAAGCTGAGGTTTAAGCCGGCATTTAATCCTTACACGGAACCAAGCATGGAAGTATTCAGCTATCATGAAGGTAATGTCATTGATTTACTTTATTTGTACAATGAAAACATGTAAAATATTTAAAACCTAGTACAAATGTCGAAAATGCGATCTTGTATTTCTGATGTCAGAAAATGATGAGGTAGCTTTTTACTGCGTATTTAATTGGTTTATTGGGGACTTTGCCAGATGTACTTCTGGTCCAAATGGGCAGCCGTGAAGATTAAAATATCTTACCTAAATCCAGTTTGATTGACAGTTGCCAATTAAATCAGAATGAGTTGCAGATGACAATTTTAGGGATGGGGGGACCCATACACCTTATTCCAAAATGGCTACCATTTTAGTGTTGTTTTGTTTGCTTGCCCTTGTTGCCTCGTTTAAAGTGCTATTATGACGAAATTTGCATCTTCCCTATCTAAGCCGTTTAAGGACATAAACATGTTGTCTGCACGAGAAGAAGAATGCTGTTTACCATTTTCAAATATCTCTTTTTGTTCCGGATATATTCAAGTGTGTAAAATTGATCATTGTAAAGCGCCTTTGGGACCTTGTGATAAGGGCGCTATATAAATGCACCACTTTACTTTACTTTACTTTAAAATATGCAAATTAGCCAAGTGATGGCGTCATAAACTAAACCAAATTTTGATCAAATATGATGAAAAAAGGTATCTTCAATTTGTATCAAAAATTCCTGATTCTGTGCAGGAAGATTCTAGTAGATCTGCTCCACAATATGAGCATACCATTTTTGTTACCATGGCAACTTACTGGGTTCCAGACCTCCCTGATATTAAAGGCTTTGCGGGTCAATTATCAATTCACCTGCACGCATATAAAGATGTTAGGTCGAATTTATGGCCTTGTTAAATGTTTTCCTAGCTTAAAATCACCAAAAATATGGAAATCAGGTTAGAGGGGACTGCAAAAGAGTGAGTTGCCATGGGAACCAATTTCTTTATAGTCGTAGTTTCAATGGTCTGTACTGCAAATTGACCGAGATAGCGCTATTTATACACTTGATGTTATATTGGGTAGAGTGAATGAGATCATCAGTCTTGTCATTAGCATATTTTACACATTTTTCAAACTTAAATGTCTCCGGAACCAATGCAGATATTTCCAAACGGTAAACGGCGTTTTTAATCTTTCCTGGTATTCTATGTGATAAACCTATTTGCAAGCAAACAACTACAGGAATAAGGTCTATAGTCTTTTTTTCTAATGGTATTGGTCCGATACTTTAACAGCATGGTGCAACTTAATGAAAGACATGCATTTTGGACATACAATTTTAGATCAACCCAGTTACGAACATTACTTAATCAATAACGAAAGGAAATCCTGACAAATTCAGGGTTTAATGGAAAAAGACAAGGCAAACAAGCAGCACTGGTCATCAAAAAGAATCATTCGTGGGAGCTTATAAATTTTTTGAAAGAGAGAAATGATCCTCTTACTTACCTTGTAGAAATCGTTACTCGAGTCGATGTTGGAATTTTATTGTATCTTTGTAATCCTGTTTCCTCTACAGGCCTAAAGAAATGGGTTGAAGTGGGAAATTCAGGAGTATTTAGACCAGAGATGTTAATCCCCATGGGATTGCCTAAAGATGTAGCTGTTATTGCATGGGGACTTTCTCTCGAGAGGTAAGGGCATGTTTTGGTTAAATGACGGGGAGCAAAATTGTTTAATTCTTTTGATACTTA
>NC_090878.1:24852612-24857612 GCF_036669935.1 Montipora foliosa
TACATGCACAGAACAAACTGCATTGAATGCGATGCACAACCCCATGAATTTCTCAAATTGCTTTTGGCCTATTACAAGACCTGTGAGAAAACCACACCAAAAAGTTAGCTCACTATAATAAGGTAAAACAGATATCATTTTCATAATGGTCGTGCTCTACAATGTAGCTGTGTCACCGAACACCCAAGGTCAATAATTTTCCTATTATCCTAACAGTAAACACTTAATGACTGGTCCCGAGGGAAACAGTTCATTTTGTTTCCCTAAAAATTTCCAATGTTCCCCTGAGGCGCAGACGAGGGAAACAAAATGAACTGTTTCCTGAGAGACCAGTCATTAAGTGATTTGTTACATAGCACAAATAGGAAAACATGCAATGGGAACAGCAACGGTGGTCGTCGGTCAACATTTGCGGGCAACAGTGCACTGTTACCCTCTGACGTCATAGATTTTGCACTGGTGTCCGCTCAGAGACTTTTGAACGGCAAAAGTGTTATTGTTAGATGTCATGTGACCTTGAAGTAACCAATGAGAGCATGCGCTGCTGGGGGCAAAAACAGTTATACAACAAATATAATTATTATTCAAGATAACACACTTTTGCAGGAAAAACAAGATCAGCAACACAAATCAAATGTTGAATTGAGAGAAGAAAATGTCATGCTTCACAAAAAAGGACAAAGTTATAGAGACAACACAGTTTTCAAGAAAAATATTGGACTGACATAAAAATTAATACCATGCACATGTAACCCTGTGAAAAAGCACCCCAAATGCCTAAATTTCCAATATAGGTTTTAGTCAGAACAAACTTTTCCTTATCACAGACTTAATTCTTATGGTCGTTAATTTTCTTTCTAGTGCAAATAATATTGAACAAAACAAATAGTGTATTGTAATAATCAACTGATGTATGTTTAGTATTATTTTTTTCCTTTCATTTTCCCGAATTTGTTCTCCACCTATATATATCTGTTTGGGTCAAGTTAGCAGAAAATTGGGGAATCCACTCAAAAGAGACACTTGTAATACCACTGGCAGTACTAAATCCTAACATTACTCAACAACAATGACAATATTATTTGTGTTCCTTTAATATATGTTTTACAACTAAAGGAGACACTGCATTTAGCTCTCTTGTGCACCATACAATTTCACAAGTCACTAGTCAACCACTAAACAAAAGGAGGAAAGAACTTATATGATCCAGACAAAATGGGAAATTTTGGTGGTGAACATTCTCCAGACCTGTTTGAAAATATCTTCCATGCCACAATTATCGAAAAGGGTTTTCCGTGAACCAAGAAAGCTAATCTGCAGAGAGTAAAAGTAGGTTGCTGTACTACTGCACAACCTCAGTTTCTTCGTAAATCAGGTATGGCTACCATTTCCAACAAACAAAAACAATGATAAAACCATTACACAGAAAGTGAATAATGACAGTGTAAGTACAAGGGGAAAGATAATACCTTACATTATGAAATTTTGAACCACCGATACTGTGTTTTTAGCTTTCTGATTGGTTCACTCACTCTCAGTTAACAGCTCTTATACAGTATGACATAATATGGAAACTGATTGCGTCAAGTGTTACCACGCTGGAAACTGATTGGCTTTAAATTTGTCCAAGTGTTAAGAATCAAATGAAAATTTAATAAAACAATAATTAATGGATATAATTGAGTGGTTGATCTCATATCAACATGCACTCATGGAATTATAATAATATTATTGTTCATCATTGTCTTGTGCTATAGGAATTATATGCTTATTAGTATAATTACTGAAAGTTCTCTGCGCTGATTGGTTGTCATTGAGATGATTATTCTTACGTTATAATCACCTAAGCAGTTTTTCAATATAGCCACAAGCTGTTTTGTTGAGGTGACAGACGAATAAATTAGTTGTTTTAAAGAAAATGTGTATTATTCAAATAATCAACTATGTAATAGGCGATTTGCATGATGGCATCATTTACTAAGAAATTGAGTTGCTTCTATTGTCAGGCAAATTTAAATTATTGTTTCCGATATTCCCTTAGACTCTATGAATGTTGGTGAATAAAAACCTCAACTTCATCTCGGTTTTTATTAACCGATATTCACCTTGCCTTCGGCGAATAATAATTGTTAATAATTATTATTTGGTGTTCATACTAATTTTTAGTGTTAAAGAATTTTCAGTCAGGGGTACGCATCTAACTAAAGCTGTAAGGCTTATTACTATTATTATTATTATTATTATTATTATTATTATTATTATTATTATTATATAATGTACCTGAAGTGTTTGCATGCTTCCAAAGATTTACTGCACAAATGTTTTTGTAGCCGTTTTGCAAACTTACAATTATAAATGTGAAAAAGTTGACCAATAAGGTTACTCTGTTACAGTAATGTACTTTTCTGGGCTGTTCCACAACTGATCATGGTTTCTGCAAAAATATTTGCGAGGAACAGCAACAAAAACCTCGCACAGATCGATGGCATTTAACAGTCAAGGTTACGTGACGTGGAAATTGTAAATCCCAGGTGTTAAGAAAATTCAACTTTGTGGCTGAAGTTCACTCACAGTTCATCTGCAGCAAGAAACCCAGTGGACGATTTTATACGTATGACCGCGTTACAGTTCTCAATAACGTACAACGGCCAGCCAAACTTATTTTCAAAAGCAAAAACCTTTCGTGCATCAAGATCAAGTTGCTCCTGTAGTTCCCGAGAACAAAGAAGAGTTTCGTTGCCAGTTCGCTGGTTTCTGTAAGATTTTTAAACAATCTGGGGGCAGACCAACACCCAATGTCAAGAAAATTCACAGTAGCCAAAACCAACAAAATGATACAAGAGGACGCATTGCTACTTGACATGCAGACTTGCGAAGTAATCAATCGTGTGTCCTTGACCGTTGATTTGGAATCGCTGAGTGTTCTCTCCGACCTTGAAAAAAATTCCTCTGGCACCCAGGGTATGAGTCGGCTAACTTTCCACAAAATTTGACGAATGCTAGAGTGTTATTCTCCACTTCGATCACTGTCTCGATCACTTCGAATCCTTAGAGTTTGCGCAGGCGCAGTTACGCGAAAAAAGCCATTTTACGTCATTATTCTCTAGCCAATCAGCGGTTTTTGCGCTCTGTCGGAATTCGAGTTAAAGGCAAACAGTTGTTGTCAAAGCGATCGGACGCAACAGAAAATATGGTCACGTCGATCGAATTTTTGTATGCCCGTGAGAAGGTTCGGATTTGAACAAACTCAAGTGAGCAGTCGAATTGAGTGATAACGAAGGATAGTAATAGTTTTTGCGAGAAGTTTAAGTTAAAGAAAAGAAAGTTTTGTTTTGCCCAGTGAGAAAATGTTTGTCGAGGGGAGTCACGTGATCAGCCTCAAACCACCAGTGTCTCTCATTATTGACAGAAGACCCTTCGATCGAGGTTGCTGCGCTATAAACTTTAAAATGATGACGATCGAATCCCGTAATTCACTGGGATATTTAATTTTATTACCTCATTCTGAAGCGTCTTCCAGACATAATCTTTGTTTTACATTCTCCGATTGTGCTGATTCTTATGTGAATATTATACCCTCCGATAACTGTGATAAAATCGAAAAAAGGCCAAGTAAAAAGAAGCTACTAATAATTATAAATACAGTTGCTATAATTATAAGGCAACTATGCATTGGATACCTACGGTGGCCAGTAGGTGAAATTTCTAGTTTTTATTTATCTTGAAATAATTGTCTGAAGCTTTAGCTTCGAATGGATTATTTTCTTCACAAAAACCATAGACAATTTTTCACTTAGAGATAGTAATTTTTTTCAACCAGAGATATTTTGCCTTGAGATGATATTTCATTCCGAGATAAGTTTGTATCTCGAGATAATTTCATATCCTGAGATAATTTTTGTTTTTCGAGATAATGGTTTTCCCAGGATGATTGCTTATCTCGAGATAAGTCTGTATCTCAATATAGATTCAATCTCGAGATAATTTCATATATCGAGATATCCTAAGATAATTTCTCAAAATTTACAACACGTGGTGAATTAATTATCCCAAGAATCCTTTGCGAGCTTGTCATACAAGCTCCACGATTTGATCAGTCATGGCTCGTTAGAGAAAAGATCATGACAGACCCTGCTCTGACTTCCCAACGTGCCTTTGTGGTTGCGACGCTGTAATATGTGCCTTTAAAGTTTTGATCAAACCAATATGTCTTTAAGTGATTTCCCTCTTCTGTAATGATATGATAGGAGCGGCGTTTTGCAAATGTTTTCAGCATTGGCTGATTGTGTATTAAAACTCCATTCTTGCATCAAGAGTTGTTTGAGGTGTTTTTTTTCTGCTGGATGATATGTTGTGACCAAATGGTATTATTCTGTCGTGAGTCTTTTTTTGTTTGTTTTCTTAATGCCGATTGCCTTCCGGAAAACCAGTTTTCAAAAAAAATCGCTTAAATCAAGTTAAATCGGCAAAATAACGACACCAGGAGCAAAACAACACACGTATGGAATAAGGTAAGCCCATTTTTATTGAATATTTCCACTTATAACTACCTCCATGGATATCTTGTAGCAAATTGCATACAAACCCTTATAATTCAACGCTATATTGTGTTCCTTGTGTGGTTCATAAAGAGAGCTTGGGCTGCCTGTGTCCCGATCGGTTGAAAATTTCATCTTCGCATCGGCTCAAATTGCCTGAGTCACAAAGTCCGTCATGTAGGCGTCATGAAAGCTAGAAAGCTAGAGATTTTCGGGGGAACTGGGGCTATTTCTCTCCAGTAAACATGCCAAAATTCAGCGCAATCGATGGAAAAACTCGCTGCCCTACGAATCTTACAAAATTGGTACTTCGGCTTACCATTTCCTTGGAGGACTAGGAAAAAGAGTAAGACATACTGGTTTGATTAAAACTTTAAAGGCACATATTACAGCGTCGCAAACCACAAAGACACGTAGGGAAGTCAGAGCAGGTCTATCATGATCTTTTCTCTAACAAGCCAT
>NC_090878.1:24862612-24877612 GCF_036669935.1 Montipora foliosa
ACATGATAGCTTACCACATCTTGAGGGAACTCCTATGGAAGACTTGTTGAGGTCTAGTCCCATTATTATGTCCTGCACTTCATGTATAAGGATTCCACGAAATACAAAACTATTTACATAGGACTGTTTAATGTAATTAGTGAGATTTTTGGCACTAGTCGGGAGGTTTTGAGAAAGATTATTACCAACGTTTACGAAATAAGTATTTAACTGATCGGCGATTTGTTTCAATAGATCGTCATACTTGTCCGAGAAAAGTTGAACTGATGCTCTTAATTCACTGAACTCTGTAGACATTGTCTCCAATTTAGAATGAAGCGGTTCAAGTTCCTTCTTTAGAAGGTCCTTTACCTGTCCAATTGTAGCCATAGTTATCTTAGCGCCGTAAGACGACAGAGCCCTCTCAAACGTGGCCGGACGTATATGCTAATCCCATATATGTTACGTTAAATATGTTACGTTAAATACGGTACTCCTTAAGATCGCTTTGTAAGCCGACGGAAAGTAAGCTTGAAATGAAGATTAAATACAACAGTCACAACAGTGTTTTGTTACCGTTTTGGGGTAAATTTTTCAAAATGCCGTTACTTTCGGGGGGGGGGGGGGGGGGGTTACTTTCGGGGTTTAATAGGAGGGCAAAAAATTATCGTTACTTTCGGGGGGACCGCTACTTTCGGAATTCTACGGTACTTAGATGTTAACTTAGCGAGGGGTGGTATTTTCGACTGCGTATCCGCGTATCCACTTCAAAATATACTTAGAAGTTTCCTTGGCGAAGGGTGGTATTTTCGACTGCGTATCCACGTATCCGCTTCAAAATATACTTAGAAGTTTCCTTGGCGAAGGATGGTATTTTCGACTGCGTATCCGCGTATCCGCGTATCCACTTCAAAATATACTTTAAAGTTTCCTTGGCGAGGGGTGCTATTTTCGACTGCGCATCCGCGTATCCGCGTATCCGCTTCAAAAAAATACTTAGAAGTTTACATGGCGAGGGGTGATATCTTCGCCTGCGTATCCGCGTATCCGCGTATCCACTTCAAAATATACTTAGAAGTTTCCTTGGCGAGGGGTGCTATTTTCGACTGCGTATCCGCGTATCCAGCCACTTCAGAGGTGCAGCTTCAAAATGGTAGGGTATTCTGCAGTTATTCCTCCTTTCCTTTAAAGGAACCCCTTGGCTGTCATTACAGAGTTATTTAATCGAATGACACGTAGGTATTCTTGAAAAATACAAAAACTACTCAAAATGAGACATGAGAGCACGCCTTCCTTTGCACTAGCATCCCGTTTTGTGAAATTTTTTGCGCGCACATGCAGAAAA
Source organism: Montipora foliosa (assembly GCF_036669935.1). Classification (NCBI taxonomy): domain Eukaryota; kingdom Metazoa; phylum Cnidaria; class Anthozoa; order Scleractinia; family Acroporidae; genus Montipora; species Montipora foliosa. The sequence goes on from NC_090878.1 coordinate 24,863,937, forward strand.
GTCGAACCCAACTCTTTAGACGTTTTTATCTTTTTCTCCGTTCTTGTCTTTTGCTGCAGTTGCTGACCTCTGCTGGGCTTCTTTTCACTTGAAGAATTTTCGAGAACGCATCACCCAAACGGGAAAATCTTACCAAGGGATAAAGAGGGAAAGTTTCCTCCGAGTTTTTCACTCAAATTTCTTAGCGTGTCAGTGTATATTTCAAGCTCAATTAACCCTGTCTCTCTGATTTGGGTATCATTCGTACGATCTCTTCCTCTAGCAGATCTTTATTGTAGGTGTTCCTTTTTTCATGTACACACTCAGTAGATGGCTCAGGTTATTGCAATGCAAGGGTGACATGCGGGGGGTGAACCTCTTACCAAGGTCAACTTTTCTGCATATACTTGATTAACACCAGGCTACTCCCTGACAGGTAGAACAAAGTTTTCGTATGTTGAAAACCAAGTAGAATACGTGACACCCCCCAGGAAACAAGACTTGAAGGTAGAAACTCAAGATCTGTTTTCTTCGTACAGGCTTTTGTTTTTCGTTGACTCTTTTTAGTCGCGGATACGCGAAGCGTATAACCATCGAAAACAAAAGAAACTTACGGACAAATTCTAGATGATATTTGCAGAGCGGTTGGAAAGAAGCTGTCGAAAACAACAGCCAATTTTCAGAACGTGTAATCAACCCGTGCGCTCGTAAAATACGAAATTTAGGAACATAACTCGTACAGAGTTCGATGGGTAGTAAGGCCGTTAAATGCAAAACTCCACAAGAGCTGACCATGAAACCATTTAAGAAGTTTTAGTTTAAAACTAGCGACGATTTCAGTGCGACTTGCTGGATATTTCTTGGTGAAGAGTGGTTGACGAAATGAATCGTACTAAATCTCCTGGAAATTACAGGAAAACGTCCTCGCTAGTTTGATATTCCACAGTACATTTTTGGTCAAATCGTAACGAAATCGTAGATGAAATACCAGTTAAAATCGCATGACTGTACAAAGGAGACGCAATAAGAGAAGATTTAACAGGGAAGCTGCGTCATTGTCTTCATTTTGTCTCAATCCATGACATGCAGAGAATTTGACGAATACGGTTTATTTCCTTGATCCTGAAACATATGGATTCTGATACTTCGCAGGCATTTTCTTAATTCATCCTGCGTAAATATAAAGTATCTTTTGCAAGCGAACGAAAAGCTTACTTCAGTCCAGTCCAAACTCTTCGTCGAGAATAAGCGCTGCCAAAGGTTTGTTAAATAACGAATATTTTGCTTTTGGTGAATTATGGAAACGCTTAATTGTCCACAGCGGCTTCAGCTGACGCGTAAATAATACTAATTTTTCTTTGGTGGATATCGCCCGAGCAGTCCAGATTGTCATCTAAATCACAGGCTGTCATTCCCATAGAATTTAGCTCAATCACTTACTTGAAATGGAGAAATCACGATGATACTCGAGAAGCCTGTTCTTCGTCTCTTCTTTTTTTATTTCGAACTCCGCACATCATGACAAACATCTGAAAAATTAAGCTTTTCCCGAATTCTGTTGGCAAAACGGCCATGACATCTATACAGTTAAAGAGATGGCGCATTGACAATTCTTGTTCCCTTTTCAATGTAAAACCGAGAATCGATTCGCTCAGCTTCAACACACGATTCAAAACCTTCCACATCTTCCGCCGTTGTCCTTGTCACGCTAGAACGAACAAGAAACATTTTGGTCGAAAATTTGTCACCTGTCAATCATTGTGACTGTGCCGCACCAATCAGAAGCCCCCGTTCGTGGGCGAACGGGTTTTTCAAAAATAGGGGGCGTTTTCCATTTACCAAGAAATTCCGGAAATTCCGGTTGAGATGTAAATGGACACACGTTTTTGGTTCGTTCCACTGGAAAATTTCCGGAATAAACGGAACTTCTGAAAAGGTAGTCCTGTTTTTCCCTTGGAAACTTTCCGATGGAAATGTGTGTTCCATTTACAACTTTTGAAAGGTCTTACCACTTCCAGGCTATTCACGGCCACATTTTTAAATTTTGGCGCGTAAAATCGCAATCACTGGGCGGCGAACGGACCTGAGTTAAATGGAACACGTTTTTCACCCGATGGAAATTTCCACCGAAATTTCCGGAAATTTTTTGTAAATGGAAAACGCCCAGGGGTTCTTCTTGCAAGCGTTCCCTCAGTCTCTTGCCCCAACTTTCGCGCGGCCAGTTTGCAGAAAATCGTTTCGAAGCTCTTCTGTCGAACAGGAACGCTTGCTACGCAGGCTTCGGTTTTCCTAAAAACAGCACTTTCGTTGAATCAATGTTTCTAACAAGAATTCAAATGATACAAGTATTTTTGTCTTTGTAGGGCCGGTTTTTTTTGCTCGCAATCCCCCAGCCTGCAATGGTTGATGTAGGAGTAGTGTGAAAATTTGGTAAACCTTCATTTTAAATCCTCTTTATTGTGTCCTATTTGGCAAATTCAATTTTATCCAGAGTTGCTTATCTGCTCCAGCCTGGATATCATTACCCTGAAAATTATCACAAGAAATAAATATCGTTGTTTATTCTTTCTTTTGGTGAACGAAATTCAGTTATGTTAATGAGACGAATTGCCGAAGTTATAAAAATTAAAATTATTACGAAATTATAGAAATTATATAATGACTGGAAATGTTGTCGTTCGCGATAAACCACTTTTTAGTGACTGATGTTGTCTACGCAAGTATTTTGAGACAGGCAGGTCGCCCTAAATGAAGCCTCACAAGTGCAAGTTTCGTATGACCGATGTTTTAAGGGACGAGTGTTACGACTTAATAATGGATAATCAATCATAGCATAACAATGAAAGAAATGGTATGACCAATTGTTTATTACAGGCTATGCATTCGAAACTGGTCTGACACAAAAAACACATGAACAGTGCTGCTTAACAAAATTCGCACACTTTTTGTTTCAGGTAACTTTATTTCTCTTTCCGAAGGATTTCAAACAAGTATAATGATTACATGTCCTTTTCCTCCGTTTTAGAACAATATCCACCGCAGTTTGAAAAAAGACCCAAACTTCAGTATAACGCTGAAGCAGGAAATGACATTCGTCTGCGATGTTTAGTAAAAGGAAATCCACCTCCAACCGTAGCATGGATAAAAGACCAAAAACTTGTTCAATTATCATCTCGAATAAGACTGAATTCGAGAGGCAATAGCACCTTAAAGATAAAGAAGACTCAGCCAGATGACGCAGGAAATTACACCTGCACTGCAACAAATGTTCTAGGCAAAATAAATGCAACTCTGGAACTGCATGTGCATAAAGGTAAGCTTTTGTACCTAGTAAAAGACCTGAAATTTTTCCTGTATAAACAAAAAGGGGAACTTGAAATTAAAATATGAAGACCGGAGCTACAAATAAAAGTCTTGATATGCCTTCTTCCTATTTTGCTTAAATACTTTCTGCTATGTTCCCCTAGCTTACAAAAATGTGTAGCAATACAAGTTAAAAACCATTTTCGTTTTCCTGAGTTTGAAGTGTTTCTCTAGGTCATTCAACATACCCCATCGGCTGAATTCCTACCTGGTAATCATCTTCTTTTCAAAACAGCCTGCACTCTAAATCGCAGATTTAAGAATAGGGAAGGATTAATAACATGCTTCGTTGTTTAACACGCAGACTGACGCAGAAAATTTTCTCCACTTTATTTTGTTATTTATTACATGTTTGATCGAGAAAGCGACTTTCTCTTTTTCAATGATGGATTTTCGAAAACTTGATGCCGAAGAGCATTTATATTGACTCAAACAGTCGAGGTCAGAAGAATGTGATCACTCACGTAATCAATTTGATTTCCTGTCAAAAAAAAAAATGCTGAATAAAAATAATCAGCTCTCCGACAATTCTTGATATAAGCTGAAGCTGCATAACTCCTGTGCGGTGCATGATACCTTCGCAATAAAGAGAAATATAAACTTGTAGATTTCTTCGACTGAGGTGGCCAAAGTATTCATCATCTTCTTGTGTTATCTTCTATAGGGACGTCAAGTCCTCCACCAACAACTCAAGTGCCGACCCCTCGCAAAAGTAGGTGGACAGTGATTTTATTGATAAACTAGACGCTCCGTGAGCGTACACTGGTTTGCCTGTGGTACGTGCAGCGTTCCAGGCGATTTTTCCAAGTCGGGGGTCATTAAGACCATTTAAGGGATCACCCAGAAGTCATACCAGCAGAGGCCCTTTGGCTCACACGTTCATACGACGAAACAGATCCTTTTTTGAGGTTAAAAACCTGGCTAACGGCCTATAAATTAATCATTTGCCAGAAAGAAGAAATTTCTGTCATCTTTAGAAAAAATAGACACGCATTGCTTACGTGTGGTAGTGAAGTAACACAGCGATTTATTCCATATTGTCAACTGAGCTGCGTGTTGTCTTCTAGGAGATTCAAGTTGTCTTTGCGTGATATGTAGCTCTAACAGTGCACGATATTGTCTTGGTATTGTATATCATTGTAGTGCCATGGTAGAAGTCTTGGGTAAATAGCCCTCTGAGAAGACATGTGGTTACTAGCAAAGTACTGAACCCAGATTGAAGAAAATAAAAGGGAATCAAGAAACATTGGCTTCTGGGCTGACATGTTGATCATTTTCAAGTTCCCTCACAACTTCTTTTCACCACAAGTTTAAGCGTGCACTCTGAGCATCTGACAGCTTTGTAATACAATAGTTCACTGAAGTTAACCCCGTCCGGCGGGGTTCGTATCTGGATGGGTGACCTAACAAATATACCCCTCCGTATAACAGAAGCATTGGACCGAAAATTCTCTTTTGACGCTAACAAATGCGAACTAAGCAAGGTACAGATTTTGCTAGGTTGCTTAATGCAAAACAAATGTTGATGCAAAAGTAAATAAATATTGATACACAGTTTTTAGGAAGAGCAGAAGGAAGTTTCCAGGACGGTCGATCGAGAATAAAATATTTTGCCATCAGCAATAAAATTTACGACATGAAAACAACATTAATTTTGAACCGCGGAAATAAAAAGTTACGATCAGCGGTATCATCAGTGGGAGAGTTTTGGTACGTTCAATCATGTTATCTTACTTTTGGCTGCACAAATAAATCGCAAAATCGAAAGTGACATCGAATTCAGCGGGCGCCGTGATCAAGTTACCGCGGCATGTTTACTCGCGAAACAGTGAAGCATCTGTGTCAAATGATGGCAAGATACCGGGTTTTTGTTTTTGTTAGTTTTCTTTTTCTTTCAAGTGTTATAAAGTTTGATAATAGATGTGCGAATTCAAGACAAAGATCACAATCGCCCAATCTTGAGGTTGACCATTGTATCTGCAAAGTCAAAAATTTAATCTCCAGACGAGGTTATTTATCACCAGGTAATTCCATCGTTTTGGAAATAGCAACCACTTTATTATTCACCAGCGTCACAATTTTTTGCCGATTTTGGCGCTCATTTTGTTGAAACGCAATCACGCTTCCAACAGACCTGTCTATTTTCGTGACTAATGCGCTACTTACAGTGCACTACAACAAAAATTCTCCCTTATCTTATTTCAAAACACGAGTGCAAATTTGTTAAGCTCGAAAATTACACAACATGACAAAATTTCACAAAACATGGAAATGTCGCAAAAATCTTTTCCAGCGAAAAATGTATTGAAACAAACAACATATTTGCTATTAAAGGCAAAAAACCCTTCCTATTTCAATTGCGTGCGTGCAAAGGAGACACACTCGGTTTCACAAAGCATATGCAATTAATTAAATTTCTGACAGTTCACATTAAACCCTTTTCGAAAGAAACTTGACCGTAAATAATAAAGGACAAAAGAGACAACAAGCTTTCATTCAAATAATTTTTTACTGTCACATTTCCAACTTTTTTTTTTACCTTTGCACAGTTGAGTACAAAATATATGTTACTTGCCAGACAACTTAGATGCGACTTCAGTAAACACTGTGAGACAGACAACAGAGATCACAGATCCACTTAAGGTGTTCGATTCCTTCTCTGTCTCTGTTTCAGTGTTGTACATAACACCACCTTGGCGAAACATTAGAAGTACAGCTTACTTTGATTTCGGCTCGACGGGCGAAAGATTGCTGTCGAAGTCCATTACTCGTCGCTTTTAAGATGCCAGATCGTTATGTTTCACCGCCTGTCTTGACGTTCCATTCTTGAGCTCCATATGGGTATATTTTGTTTAAAGATGTACTAAAACACCATGCGCGTGACAATGACTTCCGACGCCATTACAGGTTAAAAGTTAAGACGAGATTTTTTTGAACATCGAGCAATAAAGCGCGCCAGCGGTCAAAAATCCCATAAGAGCTTGCGCGCATCTTACTTTCGAAAAAAAAAATAAATAAATAAAAATTGCGAGCATACATGTATATAGGCAAGAGAAAGAATTGCCCAATGTTATTTCAGATCAGGACTTGTACCGTCGGCCATATTGTGTCGCGGTGGAAGAGCACATAGAAGTTGTGTTGAGTGCAAGCGATTAGCCAACCATTTTACACAGGTATTTCATTCAGTCACTTCGGAAAGATCTGTAAAGCTTTGAAAAACGTTTTGAAGCGGTGAATTTATCGTATTTAGTTTAACCTTCTTGCAAGGTTATAACCTGTACGCAAATTGTTCGAAAAGAACTGTCTGCTGCAAGATTTCGAGTTCTCCGACTCTGCTAAGAGATCCAGTCTAGAATTAGTGTGCCAAGACTTGCTTTTGGACTATCTTGAGATTGCAAACCTAGGATGAATTCTTATTATACTTCTATTAAAATAGTGTGAACAGTTCTTTCGTCATTGCCTTGTCTGTGATCGGTGGTCTGATATTCGAGTTAGAGGTAGTCAAGTTGATGTGGAAGCAGCTTCTGTCACTTGCGTTACGGTTCAGTGAGGTTTCCTACAGATCGTTATCGGACTGCTGTTGTCGTTACAGCTCGGTGTACTCTATCGCTAGACCTTGCAAAAGGTAATTTTGTCCTTTTTTTTTTTTTTTTTGAAAGGTATTGAGTATTCGTGGGTAGGTTCCTTTAGAGTTGATTTTCAGCTTATCTCCCGCACACTTCTTCCGTAAAAAGGTTCGTGAGACCCCCAGTGTTTAAGTGTTTCCTTTTCAGTTCCCCCTTGTGTTCAGCTTAGCTTCAATTGTCAACTTTCAATTTCGATTGTTGAGTTGAATTTATCATAAGATTTCCCACAAATGTTTCATTTTACAATTCACTAGAGTTAAGTCTAGCTTATATCAAAGTTAAAAAAAAGAGTTCTTGACGGTTTGATCTTTGTGAAGAATTGAAAAAAAAAAAAAAAAAGAAACTAGTCCCAGCTGAGCCTCAGAGATTGTAAACAATGTCTTCATCAGTACTTACTTGTAGTATATGTAAAAAAAACCTACAAGGAGGGAAGAATCTCATCCCATAAATGATGTTAAAGGGAAAAATGTCAAGCCTGTAGGAATACCACTATCCGCCTCAGATGTTCAGCGTCCAAATGCACAACTCCCCTGTACAAGCTAAAACATTTAAAGTCACTACCAAAGTCAGTAGATGATTTGTTTCCTGAAGCTGAGAAAACATTTTTGGAAAAAAGTTTGGCTGTGTCGCCCTCATAAGCAGTTTAAGGTGCTGTGGTGCATGTTATGTAAGGTTGCACGGGCTGTCACCCAGTGTAAACAAAAGTGTTCCACAACCCCTGTCTGCAAACAATTCTATTCAAAATCAAGTTGGTTGTGCCCCAGTGTCATATGAACGGACGTCAAAGCGAACTCAGCGGAGGATTTGAAACAAACTTTATAACTGCGCAAGGCAAAAAGTGGCTGAACTTAAAACAGAAGTTGAAAACATGGGTGCCTCAAATGAAGAGATCTGCCAGGATATTGTTGAAGGCCAATTTGATAGGGTAAACTTTCCTTCTTTTTACTCACATGGTAAAATTCTGCCATACATATTCTACCTTACTAGTTGGTTTTTCAGTTTATTTGGATTGATAATGAAAAGATAAACACAATTCAAGGATCTCCCAAGCCCGCGAAACTGACAACATGGCATGCTGTCATGCTTGTATAACAGGGTAAAAGTTACTACCGGTAACCCTACAAAATATAGTAAAGACCCACACATAAGAACCTAGAATTTTCGAGGTCAGGCTGAGCAGGTTCTAATATTTTAAGCTAACTTTTCATAATTCAGGCTGATTACATGTAGTTTCTTTATAGGTTCTTATTTCTCAGAGGAACAACAATAAATTTCTATATTAATATTTTTATTTTATAAGATATTTAGACAGTATTGCACTGTAGCTTTATGGAAAACATATTTCTAGAGAAAATCCAATAAAATGCCAATCAAAGAAAACATATACACAATAACAGGAGTTTTTTCGAGGGTGATTTTTTTGTAAAAGAACCTCTTTTTCTTTGCCAGCCTGAGCAGGCTGTTATATTTCTGGGTATTTTTAAAATGCCAAATTTCAGCCTGTACTAGGTTCTTAAATGTGAGTTTGTACTTTATGCATTATTCCCTAAAATAGAAAACTAATCCAGGGTATAAAGAGTACTCTTTTTGCGCTCTAATAATCAGATCTGAGTCAGTAATTATTACTGACGAATTCAATGTCAGGACATTTTTCCTTTACATTTGATAATAAAAAAATAAGATCACAATATTTTTCACCTCGATCAGTACTTTGCACGAATACTGGCTTTAGCATTGTTTTGGAAACATCATTGTAAACATGTGAACCTCACACTCTAGGAGGTGTTTCTTACTAGAAACAAGCCATTGTCTTCACTTCTTTCAAATTCCATTCAGGAAAAAGTGAATGCAAACATCATGGAGGGCTTAGCTCTCAGCTACTCCAGAGAGAGGCCTGGAAGTCCCAAACGGGTTGAACTGTTGAGCTGTGTGCCACAGCAATACACAAATAAGGAAATTAAGCAAATGTTCAGGTTTACTAACAGTCGAGGAGAGGAAGTATCATGCACAGACTACGAATTAACAAAAGCTAGACTTTATAGTAAGATGTATGGTCCAGGAGCAGCACTTCCGAAAATAAGATGCCAATATAGTCATAAACTTGCATCAGAAACCATTGCTTTTGTCTTAGAATTTATCCATAATCTAGACAGTGAAGAGTATTCATCTTACAAAAGTGGCCCCTGTGATGGAAAAAAAAAATCATGGATAAGTGAATTATTAGGAGGAGGAAATCAACCTGTTTTGTGGTTCAATTAAGCAAAACAAGTCTGCTTTTTATGATAGATATACATTGTAAACAGGAATGTGAACAACTGGAGATTAGACCTATACGCTTTAGTACATTTTTTTAAGGGTTTGTCTGCAGGAAATTTCAAAATAATGGCAGGGAAGGCAGGACTCTAATATTTGCACAAAACTTGGCGCGGAGTATTTCATCCAGGTAGATAAGCAGCTAACTCGTTTAGGTGAAATGCTGAGGAGCCAACGTAAACCAGACATAACTCCAGGATTAATGAGCAAAGCAAAGAAGTTAACGTTAGCAAATAATATATGACTGTTTCCGGTACAAGAAAATTCAGAACGAACATATTTTTGCTATAGAGGGTACATGTTCCAACACCATCTAACAGGAAATTTCAATAGCTTTGCTCTTTCCACACCCCAGCAGTCTAGCTTAAGTTTTTTGGCATCACCTTCACTTTTTTGAGCAATAAAAATTCTTGGAAATGATGTGAACTTTCCAAAAATAATGTACAAGGCAAGGAATGTTGCTGTCCAAATATGAAAAGTACAACCTTCAGGCTGAAGAACGCTCGCACGTGAAGGGACACGTGAAGGAAGCTCGAACGCAAGTGGTTTCGAATGTCAATTATGTAAACAAATCGAGGTGTTGTATTTTCAAACTAAAATTACGCAACTGGTTCAAAACAAAACCACTTTTATTTAGGTAGCACTGAAAAGCTTGCACTTTAACGTTCTGTATTGTAGTGACATGTGTCTGGTACACTATACAATGAACTTACAACAAAGCGGATAAACAGTGCTGCCATAAAGAATTCGTTAACCAATTATCTCTGCCACAAAGGAATCGCGGATGTTTGGAAAAGTTCATGACTTCAAAAGCATTTTACTATGCAAAGTGAAAGCACCAGAGGTGATGTTCAAAATAACAGTATGATCAGTAATCCAGTACTTACCAAATGGAAGCAGATCTCTGGCTGAAAGGGCGATGTTTAAAGTTGAGAAATGCACTACCCTGCAAGTTTGCGGCGAGATCAGACAACCGGTTCAAATACATTTAAAGCAAATAATGCTCAAATCAAGTGTAGAACATCTAGAAACTTTCAATTAAGACGTGCAATTCTTGGTACAACAAGATTTTTGCAGCGTAGCCTGACAAGAAAGAGGTAAGTAATATGGGTTTCGCACAACGGTGTATTTTATTTTCAATTCCCAAACGCATAAAAACTCAAGGATGTATATTCCGCTTACGCTGAAACAACTAACAAAATTACGGTTTCAACAGAACAGGTGAAGTCAAAACCTTCATTTTGAAATGTTGGCAGTTTCATAAAGTCCACAAATAGTCTACTTTGAGCTTTCTTTTTCTCAAGGGATAATTTCGCTCAAATTGTGAATTGGAAAACGCAAGTTAAGCTAGACCGGCTTAACGCTCGACCCTTACGCTAATTGTGCTTTAACACAGCCTTTCAAAGAGATTTCAGAGTTTTAAAGTATCACTTGTCATTGAAATAGCTTAGGTTATAGAAGTAAAACAATTACATACCTTTAATGAATTGACTTGGTAAACCGTCTCAAACCGTCAGAATCAGCCATAACTTCTGTGAAAAACGGCCGGCATTGTTCGCATCTCATGGCAAGTCTACCGAAGCAAATCTTCCATTCGCATCCTAGGGGTTTTTCTACCACAAAATGCTTCATATCCTTCCGACAAAGGTTAGAAATGAGCCAGGGAACAGGACTTTTTGTGAGTCTAAATGATTATAGCGGCCATCAAAATATTCCCTGGCGCGAAACACACGTGATTCCAACTAAAATTGACTGGCGGCAAAAGATTATTATCAATCGGCGACAAAATTAGTTGAGACAGTTGCCAACAGAGCACACTGGCAACTACACATTCTTTGTTGCAAAGGAAACTTGTCCAGAAAGTACGTTTCCGGGATACCCCTCCCTCCCCCACCCTAATCAATGTTGTACCGCTGTCGACAAGGCTCGTAGAAAACAGAAAAACACAACATTGTCCCGGGGGTGCGGGGGAGGGGGCCATTTGCGCCGCCGAGCTTGAAATCGACTCTAAAGAATAAGAGTGTCTCAACAATTTTGACGCCGATTGTCTGTATGAAAAAACTTTGCATGAAGTGTAATGACGACTTCTGATAAGCGTTTTTTTTGCATTAATATATGAAATATACACATTTCAATAGCGTTTATGCGTTGTCATGTCATATAGGAATCAGAACATATATATATCACCTTTTTCTTTATTACCGTGATGCAGCAGTCACTGGTATGGTTGCAGACATTTCAGTGTCGAACATGGTTTTCACACAGAAGATTTCTAACGAGATAAGGGCATGTATACGCTTGCCATCTATTTGCGAAGGGCGGAAAGTGAAAGATATTGTCAGGGAAAGTGATATCTCACGGGCTTCGATGTACCGCATGATAAAAAAAGAGAAATTTTAACGCAAGTAATCACTACCGAGAACGTCAATTACTACGGCCAAAATGTGGATGTCGAACGCGCAGCGAAGTTAACTTCACGTCACAAACGCTTATTATTGAGAGAAAGGACATCGTACTAAATAATGACAATTTCAAGACGATTTGTGCAGTGTTTTGGATTTGACATACCTTGAAATAAAGTGATACTTTCAGAACATTGCGTGACGTTTAGCATTCCCTTTTGAAATTCACCATACATAATTCCATTTCAACTTGTTACAAGGGATATGACCCATAAAAAAGAGGGAAATATAAATAGCAAAGACAGTTTATAACTCCTGGGACAAAAAAAGAGCAGCAAACAGTGCTGTACTCAGATTTTAGGAACTCCGCGGAGGAGTGGCCACGAGTAACCACGAGTAACCTCGAGTAACCATAATTAACAAGTAGAATAATTACATTATCTTTTTATAATAATCTTGTGGTTACTCGTGGTTACTCGTGGTTACTCATGGTAAATGAGAAAATATTGTTTCTTTACTCCCCAAAACATTCATTTTTTACCAAAACCAGCTCTGCAAAGCATCTGCGACAAGGTGGAAAGTCTTTTTGCACCGACGTAGCAATTTGAGCGTGGAACGTAAATGTGTTCCCCGGCTGTAACAGCCACCATGTCTGTTTCGCGTTCATCTGCGACACCACTTCGATCAACAAAATCGGCTTCTTCTGATCAATTGGAGTTAGAGGCATAACCCTTTAACAAATCCATACTTTAACGCCACTGACAAATAGCGTATTAAAGAAGGCAAAAGTGAACAGGTCCTTTGCACTTACGTCGCAATCCTCGCTTCGCACAGGACAACGCATTTTTCACACTCGAAAACGAGAATAATAAACTATCCGCAATTTTTTAGACCTGTAAAAAGTCTTTCACTCATGTGGTCATATTGACGGACAGACTGGACTATAGGTGCCCGTATAAAGGGTATAAAGGAAGTTTTCTGAAACAGACAATCGGCGACAAAATTAGTTGAGACAGTTGCCAACAGAGCACACTGGCAACTACACATTCATTGTTTGCAAGGGAAACTTGTCCAGAAAGTACGTTTCCGGGATACCCCTCCCTCCCCCACCCTAATCAATGTTGTACCGCTGTCTACAAGGCTCGTAGAAAACAGAAAAACACAACATTGTCCCGGGGGTGCGGGGGAGGGGGCCATTTGCGCCGCCGAGCTTGAAATCGACTCTAAAGAATAAGAGTGTCTCAACAATTTTGACGCCGATTGATGGTCTTTTTGGCCGCGCAATGCTCGAAGTTCAAAAAAATCTCGTCTTAAGGGCCCACTGACTTATTTTTTGGGGTGCGTTGCTAAGGATGTAATGGTCAAGTAATTTGAGAGAATTTGGCATTATTTTGGTCAGTTTCCAACTTTTGTAAACCAATGACCCTAAATATGACGTCATCATACCACGCCCATGGTCACGTGACCAATAAAAGAAAACTCTAAATTTCTCTCCGTGCTACGCAATTTGGGTATTTAATCGATGGTTTGATAATTTGTATTCGTTTTTGCATCCAGCCAAGCATGGTTTTCTTTTTATTTTGAAAAATGTTTTTTTTAAAGACATAAACGATAATGAAATACCCATAACTTTTTCAAAAAAGATGATTTTAAAAAATCAATACTTAGCTATATTCTGTATTTGGGGGTGAAACGTGCCATGTAAAAAAAAAATTAATTCAATTTAAAACCGCCGGAAATTTAGCATTTTTCTTAAACCGGAAGTCAGTTCGTTTACGCATGCGCAGTTGATCTGAGAACGAGCGCGAGGAAGGGCGAGGAGAAACCTTTGATGGAAACAACAGTTTGTGCGGTGACTTTTGCTTGTCAGTGGGTTTTCTTGTCAGCTCATGATATTATGACGTCAGCTACTGGAAGTCACATTTCACTTCCTTAGCAACGCGCGAAAAATCCGTCTGTGGGCCCTTAATCATTCTACTGTGTCCACCAGAGA
>NC_090878.1:24890112-24895112 GCF_036669935.1 Montipora foliosa
ATCATTGTAAAATAAAAGAGACCTTCTTTATTCAAGAACTTGAGCCAGCTTTCAACGTCAAGGTCGGAAGTGAAAAGCTGATGCTTTATTAATCTTTTCTGTTTTTACTATTATTATTATTATTATTATTATTATTATTATTATTATTATTATTATTATTATTATATATTTTACTGTTAACTATTTGCTTAATCTAGGTTCCAGTCCCCTCATCCGCTTTGTTATATATAAATAGCTCTTTTAAATTTCAACGGTTACTTTTGAAAATGTATGTAGAGCACATACGAAACGGCAAGTCATAATCAAAATGAACAAGTTCAATATGTTTATCACTGCTGTTTGTGTCTTATTTTTGGAATAGCGTATTATCAATTCAACAATTTTTTTTACCTTGAACTGACAAGAGTTTCCTAATGATCTGTCAGATAAGCTAGTACGTCTGTGATTTCTAATTTTAGAGTGATTCCTATTGGCTGGCTTTTCCTTTCGCTTGCTGAGGGTTTGCTTGACAATGTTTTCTCTTAAAACTCGTGCGATTCAAGAAAAATTCATTGCCAAACTGGTAAATTCACAGTAAATTTCACTTCGCTTCGTGATTCATGCGAAATCGGTTTTTCGCGTGAAATTTACTAGTTAGTCAATAAATTTATAGAAGGAAGCGAAGAAAATGATTTAATTAAAGGGGCTAGGTCACGCTATTTTAGGTAATTTTGTTTAATTTTGTTAATTATGAGCTCTAAACGTCATATTGGCAGAGCAAGAGTCTTTCATTTGCAAAATCACGGCCACATAACAACTGAGAATGATTTTCAAGCTTTGTAAATTACATTTTGATATAGACTGATATAAATTTGAAAACAGGTGGGCCGACGTTTTTCAAATTTACCCAAACTCAATCCATTTCAATCTTCTCCAGTTTTGTCCATCCATGTCCCTTCTTGGCTTCCCTGTGTTTTGTTAGAGTTCTATAGTTTTGAACAGTTATTTTGATATTTTAGTTAATTCTATGACCATTCGATCAGTGCTGAAATTGCCTAAAATAGCGTGACCTAGCCCCTTTAAGCAGTAACCGGAAACACCAAAACGCGGGCAATTCGAAAACTTTATATTTTACTAACCCTACAGCCAGTAAGAATAAACAACCCGGGAGCTCCGCTTTTAATTTAGGCTTGGCTAAATTTATGTATTAAACACCCACCACAGCATGTATACTAAACAAAACCACTTTTATCGAAGACTCCTTGTGAGTCTTAGGGTGCGTTCGATTGACCCTATTCCGGAATAAGAATACGTGGAGTGATGATTTAAAACACTATGTATGGCGTTTTTCAGCAACAAGAATAATAAAGCTTTGTTTAAAATAGCATTTTAGCAGATGTTTGACAATATGAATGTGAATCCCCACAAAAACGAAGGATTTCCAACTTCTATTCCATGTATTCCTATACCGGAATACGGGTCACTAGTTTTGCGCATACCCAGGGGTGATGAACTGACTGCCTGAAAGTGGAAAAAAACTGAAAATACCCTGGCCCGCGAGGAAGGTAATTCTCAGAACTAAATTACGCACATGATAAACTGGAAACTTGTCTCACGTTTTTTTCTTGGCGACAATTTTCGCTAGCTACACTGAAAAACGGTTTGTAATTAACTTGTTTTGCTAGGAAGGAGTACCAATAACAAATGCCACGAAAGCGCTTACACTTAGCCTCGATTAATTTTAGACATCGATGTTATGAATTTTTTGGGCGAATTCTCTTAGAGTATATCACCTCAAAAAGACACTTTCGGTTAACAGGTCTTAATGGTTGTTTAATTACTCTAATTCTTTCACCAATATTTACAAGGCTAAAAGATTTTAAAAATTGAAAAACCATACGTTTTCACAATCGGCACTTAAAGAATTTTCACATAGGTGACACACCAAGAGGGACTCTCGAGAACGCCAAAATTTCGCAAAATCGAGGTGGAGTTTAGCGCGCAGCAACTCATACTAGCCCAGGAACTTCCTGAATTTGTGCCGGTGACTACTGTAGGGATGGATCTTGTTGCTTTCGTTCGATTTCGACATTGGTAAACGGTGATGAATCTTTGAATGAGGAGGAAAGGCTACAGATTGTGGTTGAAATGGCTCTATACGAAGCTTATTACCTTGCTGAAGAGGATTTGTTGAACCCAATAAGTGTCCAAGAAATGGTGTTTAACATGAGTTCTAGATTGCAAGCAGTCTCTCTTTTGCTATAGAATCGTTGAAACGAACACGTACGTTAACTTTTAATGACTAAAACTGCGGGTCGCAAATACCGCGGGCGTTGGTTAGAGTCACCAAGAGAGACTGCATTGGTTTCATATTGCGTTTTGGAACCCCGGCGCTCCGTTGACGGAGCGTTCTTACTGGTCGATCTCGGTAGAAGCGATGACGTCAACTTTGATAAATGCCAATCAACCCTAAATTCGCGGTAATGTTTGGAATTATTAATTAGAATTTAAAACAAGAACAGGAGCCGCATACACTTTTCTTGAAAAGCAAGATGTTTTGGCCATTCTGCCCACAGGTTTCACTAAAAGCTTTGTTAATCAAAGTTTCACTGTTGCGAAAAGTGTTGTCGACACTGTTGTTCCAACTATGATTATTATTTTATCGTACCGCAAGGATGTTAAAGCAATGTGAATGCGATTATCGGTAAATCGCAGAAACAGTATACACCGATTTACTATTTTCCGATTTTATACCACTAAGATCTTTTATCTTTTTTACGAGTAAGGCCACCGATTTTACCTATTTTACGACTGAAGTGCTCGATTTGCTTTAGATTTTCATTCTCCAATTCTACGATTTCACCTTGGTCGAGCTTTAACACGCTTTTGAAATTATTCTCCGATTCTAGATGCACCAAAATTGGCACGATGACAGTTTTCAAGGCGCTTAAAAAGAAAGGATGTGGTGCCATCGCCAAAACCTCCGTTAAGGTTACTGCTAACATTTTGGGGTGCCTTCCACGAAATCTTTCGTAAGGGCATTATTTTCGGTTAAACTCGAGCAAACTATATATCACCGAATAGGTAATAAAAAAAAGAATCCGAAGATATGAACACTTTAAGTTTATTAGCGCGCGCGAAGCTTTAAACTCAAAACCATACATATTCACTTTGCTGAATTACCCGCCTACGCATTATCACACACAACCAAACAAACTGTACTATATCAATCAGCACTTTATAGGCTACCAAAGTGTCTCGGGTTTTAGGATGTTCCTATTGGTTTCCGAGAAAATAAACTTTGAAGTTGACCAATAGAAGATTTTCCGTTTCGCGTCAAAGTAAAAATATTTCGAATTTTAAAAGCCCGACACACTTTTGTGCACCAATAGCCGACGATCATGTTGGCCAAATTTTGTAAAAACCCGAGAAATCTACATACCCTATCAATAGGCCATTTCCGAGTTTAAGTCTGCCTCCTCTTCAAAGCGAGTCTAAGTGCGAAGTTTTTGTTATGGTAATTAGTTCTACTTTACATATAAATGAAAACTAATTTTCATAACAAAAACATCGCACTTGGACTCGCTTTGAAGATGAGGCAGGCAAGAACTCGGAAATGGCCTATTAAATTGAAGAGGAGAAATTCCTGGAAAAATAAACCCCGAGTTTTCGAGCAGAAAATTTTTTACACGTTTTCACACCTTGTCAAGGCGGGTGTGAATGCGGTCATGCCGCTTTGATGCCACGGACCAGTGAAGATCGATGTAAGGCCCCCTGAAGAGGGTTTGCGACAAAACAGTTTTAAATGCCCAGGGAAAGCCATTCGGCGCTGCATCATTACCATACATTGTTTATACCAGAGTTAGTGGTAATTAGTCATGAGTTTATACCTGATTGCGGACTGACCTGATTGATAATGGGAAAACCGAAGTCTGGCACGTGTAAATCGACAACAACCGGGCAACGGGGAAAAGGAAAAGGACAGAACATGCAGCGTTAAAACGAACGCGTTCCAAACTAATTTGTGGCATAACGTTTTAGAGAAATTCGGTACAAAACAACCATAACGCACTGAAGAATTTTGCCAATCCAGGCAAAGTTAAGTTTTCCATTGGAGAAAAATATGGTCCCCGCCAAGTTCACACGAGTCACGATTTAAAAAAAAAACACAATACCGTCAAAAATCACCATTTTATTCTTCCACTGAGCAAGCCTAACTACATAAGACGTTCCGAATTTCGGATACCCTTCACATTCATCAATGCAAAAACGGTCATTACCAACCGACATTGAATGGTCTTCCGAATTTCGGACCCCTTAACTCTTATCCGACAAAAAAACCATAATTACTACCTAACTTAAAATGCCTTCCGAATTTCGGACCCCTCAACACGTATCCTACTAAAAAACTTGGTTTGCTACTTAAACGTGAAAGCCTTTCCGAATTTCGGACCCCTCGATTAAATCTTAGAGTTAAAAATGATAATTACTACTTTACTTGAAATGCTCTTCGAATTTCGGACCCTCAAGTCTTATCCGACAAAAAAACGATGATTACTACTTAACTTGGAATGCCCTCCGAATTTCGGACCCTTCGACTCTTATCCGGGAAAAAAAACGATGATTATACTATTTAACTTGAAAGGTTTTCCGAATTTCGGACCCCTTAACTCTTATCCGAGAAAAACGATGATTATCACTTGAAATGCTTTCCGAATTTCGGACCCCTCAAGTCTTATCCTACAACAAAACGATATTTACTAACTTGGAATGCGTTTAGAGACCGCTTTTTGTTTTCCAAATAGTTTCCAATTTTCCCTTTAGCACTCTTCGCTGAAAAAAAGCCAATGACCACGGAGATTCTTGTCGACAATACCTACGAACTCTACGGTACAACTTGCTGTTGTTTACATAATTTAACTTGAGATAAGACGCTTTAATATATATTTCTACTAAAAGCCACTTAAAAGCAACAACGCTTGTTCGCAAGTTCAACAGATTGAGTGGTAAAATTCCTTGTT
>NC_090878.1:24910112-24927612 GCF_036669935.1 Montipora foliosa
AAAATAGCCTACCCCCCCCCCCCCCAACCAAATGAATATGTACAGTAACTACAAAATTTAAATTGGTATCTGTTTTAGAAATTTCCGTCTTACACTGCGGAAAAACACCTAACTACATACAACATAAAATGTATAATGTACCACTGCCACATAAGATTACCTCTTTGTGTAATATTAAAGAGCAGTCATCCCTCCAAGATGTTAGTAGTTCTGGTGGATCTCCTGCAATATTCTCCTGACCAAATAACTGAAAACGACATCGCTCAACCTGGGGATAATTCAAAAAAGAGTCTTTTTCATACACACACTTAGTAATGTGGAGAATGATGCTTTCTGCAAACATCGTCTGCTCTTGGTAATCTGCTTAATTGAATTTTCCTTTCATTGTGGTTATAAAACTGGAAAGGAAACATAAAAAACAATGATTGCGCTCCTTGATCTTCAAACGCAAGACCCGAGGCATGGCTGGACATCAAGGTAAGAAGATTATTGACACGGGGAGTAAGGCATCTTTTGATGTCCCAGTAATTAATGCACACATATATCAATTCATGTACAGTACAGTGATGCAACCAGAACATTAGAGTACCCAGATGATGTACGGAGCCAAATTTAAAATTTTGTCCACCAAAAGCCATTCAAGTTCAACATCATTTCAATTGTCGTAGACTGTCATGTACAGTATAAGGCAGTCTTCCACCGACATCACACGAGGATTTCACAACAATTTCAAATGTGGTTTTAACAACCTTCACTTGGTAATTTCGGAAAGTTACTGAACAGAGGAAAACTCTGTGGAAGATCCAGCCAATAGCACGTCCGCAATATGGCCCCAAATTATGAAATAAAACCCTCTTTAATTAACCAATCAGCAGAATTTGGCCCTCTATATTAAAGCGATATTCAATAATCGAGTGTCGTAAAACCAAAACTAAAAGTAATTACTTTGGCCAATCCAAAAGGACGGATACAATCCAGTAAACCAGTCAAAACTCAAAGTAATTACACTTAGCT
Organism: Montipora foliosa; assembly: GCF_036669935.1. Lineage (NCBI taxonomy): Eukaryota > Metazoa > Cnidaria > Anthozoa > Scleractinia > Acroporidae > Montipora > Montipora foliosa. The sequence continues at coordinate 24,911,127 of NC_090878.1, forward strand.
GACACAAAGCGTGGGAAAATGTGCAAGCGCAAGCCACGATTGGCTTTGGTTTCACTTCTGATTGGTTGACAAAATGGTGTGAGAACTTTGAACCAATCACTGAGAGAAGTAATGCAAAACCAATGCAATTCGCTAATTACATTCAACATTCAATTGAAAACCGCTCTATTAGTGATGTACATACAAATTTGTCAATATCTTCTGTTTCAATGCTCTAAATTTATGGTACATTTAATCTAAGTGAGTGACAGTGCTAAATTGCCCTGTATTAGTTTTGTTTTATGTTAATCAAACTTTGACTAACCTCCTCCCTGTATGAAACATCGTGTTGAAACATAAAAGACTGTTGGTGCATGGCTCCTAAATAAACTGCCTGTTCATCGGAGAGGCCAACGTTAACCCTACACATTCTCCCTGAGAAGTGCTGGTTCTCAGGATGTTTTGCATGAAGGTTTTTGGTGGCCAGTGATAGATGTGTTCCTCCAAGAACTTCATATCGATTGTGTCTCTGGTAGAAAAAATTCACCACTGCTCTTAACAAGGTTTACCACAGTTGCAACAAAGCACAATTTTATGATGGAAAGTGTACTGGAACACTGTGTGTGATGAAATTACGTGAAAAGGACAGGTGCGAATGCAGTGATGTACAGAACTGATTACATTTGTTAAAATCCCTAAACTGAATTTTTTTTAATTGTTGTGCTGTATAAATGACATTATTAACAGGCAAAGAAAATTTTTTTTTTTCACTTTATTTATTAAAGTGCCCCAAACCCCAAAATATTGTTTTCGCTAAAATGAATCTCTTCACCTGTTCAAAACGCATTGTGGCCTTTTTTTTCCTTTTTCTAACAAATCCTGCCTTTTATAGGCAAAAGGGGAGTGGATCTATTCCTGATTTGATCTCACAATCTACTTTGCATGCATGTTTACAAAGAACTAATGCAATGTAAATCAGTTTGTGACATCAAATCAGGAATAGACCCACTCTCCTTCTGACTCTGTCGTGAACAAAGGATGCCTGGTTTTCCCAAGTTTTGAAGCCGATATAAAGGCAGAATTTGTTAGAAAAAGGAAAAAAAGGCCGCAATGCATTTCGAACAGGTGCAAAGATTCATTATAGCGAAAACAATATTTTGGGGTTAGGGGCACTTTAACTGCACCAATTAATAAGTTACTGTTTAAAATTGGATAATAAGTTTGTTAATTCTGCCCAGTTATTATCCATGCTGCATATTGCAAATTTACCTTTTGAAGACAATCCAATGGAATGAATATGAAGTTGGTAGATATTAATGTATCACTCTTCTTTCCTTTAGGAAAACAGATTCACAAAATGTACCGATTGCACAAGGTATAAGGAAGTAAAAGAAAAGATGCATGATAAGAAAGCCAGGAATGAGATAGAGAAACTATTAAATGAGCATATGGAATTAGTTTGGTGAGATTGGCAATGATTATTCGCTCAAAAGTAAATTGTGTAGTTCCAGAAAATATCCATAACCCACAACGGAGGAAATTTCACTTAAGACCCCCTACCCCTGCATTTTCACGAAAAAAGATCATCAAATTAAATAATGATACCGATTGCGGTTATGCAATGGTTTTCATTTAATTTTATTGGGTGGTCTTAAATTAGAACACAGAAAACCTTCGAAACCATCTAAACTACATAATATTGCTTATCCCTTAAAATAAAAGAGATACCGGTAAATTTATAACTGTCAGTCTACTTTGATGTGCAAGCTTACACTTCTTTCCAAACAGCGGGTAGCCATCTCCATGGCTGTAATGTTGATGGAATTAACACCATTTAAACGTGAATACGATCGCGAACACATCGAATTTTCAACCACAAAATTAAAGGAAAATGGAAAGGAGAATGGAAACTCTAGATTCTGAAATGGTTACATCGTATACTGCTGGAACCACATATTGTAAAAAAGAGTTGAATTACTGTGGCAGTTACTATTGCAATATCTTTTGCTGCTCAATGTAACACTTGCCAAAGACCAACATTTTGTAAGGCCTATGTGCATGTAAAACGTCCATGTTAATTTATTCCTGTTAGTGTGAACAGCACCATTCTCACTTTCTCTTTGTCTCAAATCGTGTTACAGCTATTTTGCATCATGCCATCACAGTGTCATACACATGTATCTTCATGGGTACTGATCAAGGAAAATTAATGTCCTTCTTTTTTAAACAGGAAGAGAGAAGGGTTTACTACTTGCATAGATACAAGGCACAGAGATACCCGAATAAGTATCTTACAATAATAGATGATGCCATGGATCAGAAAACCACATGCATTCCCCGTGTTTGCGTCGCAAGACAAAAGCAACTTGTAATCTGTCAACAGTGGGCACCCATCCGGTTGGTGCCATCTTCCACAGTGGACAGTCACCCAATGGAAAGGAGGTATTTGGGTCATTTGACTACTACCAGTGGCCACATGACCCAAACTTGACTGGATCAGTTTTACTGAATATGTTGTCTCAGTGGTGTGAGAGGTACCAACTCCCGCCAGTCTTGCACCTTCAACTGTGTGACAACTGTGTGAAAGAAAATAAGAACCAGTACGTCCCGTGGCTTCTCGCGCTTCTTGTGGAATTGGAGATTTTCGAAAAGGTAAAGTTACTGCAAACAAACGAACACGTTCCAAAACCTTGGGGGACATTCTAAAGTTAACAAAAATTGGTTGTCGGTGTTGAATCCTTGACGGAATTTTAATTTTCGGCTGATATTTCGAGGAAAGGGAATTATCTGGCCGCCAAAAATGTCCTTTCAGCTGGGAAAATCCCTCTCGTCCACTTTTTGTCCAAGTATTTACCGTTTACTTTCATTTGAACGATGGCGTTCAGTCGTACATAATTTCGGAAACACTGTCTTCACCATAACTTTAGCAGGAGTGGCAATTACCCGTTACTGGTTTCAGAAATTTCCGAAACAGTTTGTCTTGACCATTGCTAAGAACGAGGGCAGTTAACCACTGCCGGTTTCAGAAATTTTTTAAACCCCTGCAGACTTCTGAAACGAGTTAACTGTCCTAACAATGTCCAAAGACACTGGAGCCACTAACCTTTGCACTAAGATTAATGTCGCGGTAAATGTGCTACTGGTTTAAAAAATTTCCGGAACCATTAATCGCGACACAACGTGTTTTAGAAATTTGCGGAATCCCTCTTATTCTCTATGGTATAGGATTAAGACAACGGCGTAACTTCTCCAGTATCACAAATAATTTATTTACAACGTTGCATTGAATTTATATCCGTTCAAGAAGAAAACACCTAAATCATGAATTTCGAAATTTAATATTCGTTAACGGTGTTCGCCTATTCACTGTTATCTTCCTCAAGCACATCCTGCTCCAAGCTTTGTCTTATGCTCATTAAAGTTTCCTCGTCTGAATCCACGACGACACAGTTCTTCCGGCGTTTGAGACTTGCCTTGGCTGCTGATGCTAAAAATGATAAAACCAAGAAACATCTTAGGAAAAAGCTATGTTAACTGAAATTTGTAACGTCATCTTTGACACGTATTCGTTGCCTGTCATCAGCACATATTCTTGCCCATAAAACTAGATAAACTGACAAAGGAATATCTTATTGCTCAATAACTAGCTCAGAACGTGGACGATCTTCGCAACAAACATAATCTCAAGTGTCGGTAGTCACTAAAACATGGAACGACCTAAAACCACCTACAACCACCTAAAACCATCTACAACCACCTACAGCCACCTCATAAAAAATCTACAACCATCTACAACCACCTCAAAAATATCTACAACCACCTACAACCACCTCAAAAACATCTATAACCACTCACAAAGAATCGAATATCATCTTAAACAAGCCATAATTGTATAAAATAAGCAAGAAGACAATATGTGGTTACCATTTAGCCAAAAAAATCCGGATGGCATGATCGTGGTATAAAAGGTAAGCGATTTTCCGAATTTTTTAAAAGCCAACCGGATGTGAATAACACTTTACCCTGCATTCCATCCTGTAAAGGGCAGTAGAATCGTGAAAAAGGGCCTGGAAACGTAACGATCCTCACGAATTTCCCAAATTCTGGGAAATAAAGTGCCGGCATTTCCCGGAATTCGGTAAATTCGTGAGGATTGTTTCGTTTCCAGGCCCTTTCTCACGATTTTAGCGCCCTTTACAGGATGGAATGCAGGGTAAAGCGCCATTCTCATCCAGGTGGCTTTTAACAAATTCGGAAAATCGCTTACCTTTATGCCACGATCGTGCCATCCGGATTTTTTTGGCTAAATGGTAACCACATATTGTCGTCTTGCTTATTTTATACAATTATGGCTTGTTTAAGATGGTATTCGATTCTTTGTGAGCGGTTGTAGATGTTTTTGAGGTGGTTGTAGGTGGCTGTAGGTGGTTGTAGGTGGTTGTAGGTGGTTGTAGATGGTTGTAGATTTTTTATGAGGTGGTTGTAGGTGGTTGTAGATGGTTTTAGGTGGTTGTAGGTGGTTTTAGGTCGTTCCATGTTTAAGTGACTACGCTCAAGTGTCACGTTCGAAACGCATGTGATTTAATTTATTTACTTAGAGAGAGTTAGAGGACTGATATATTTATATCGGTGAGTTCGATAACTCTCTAAGATTAATTATTTTTGATTCCTGATTTATATCCTATTTTACTAGTTCAGTGATGGCCGTTAAATGTATTTTTCCTGAGGCTGAGTGACCATTCTTGGCCTACATTTGTTTAGTGAATACATCTTAGAAGATTAGAATGATAACCCTGGCAAGTCTAACATACATAAATCCAGTAAAAAGCAATTGCAGCTCTGAGCTGTTGCAATAAACGTAGTAACTGAAAAAATTGAATTCCTTTCGGCAACTCTGCATTAAGTTCCTCACACATGCATGTGTGTTTTGCATGGGGTGTTTTCTCTTTTTACACTATAACTAGAATTTACTCCGATACATCTAGAATTCACTTTGCAATGAAAACAATTTCTTTTCTCTCGTGAGCTGGTATACACACTTATAGGCACAATCTCCCAATACTTCAAATATGTCGACAATTGAAAATTAAACCAGACAGTCACTATCTTAGTGTGTCACGCAAGGTGAAAACTCGGAAATTTAAAATGCTCTAAAACGAAAGATGCTACGGCACTGGAAACTAGTAAAAAGGTTAAATTTAGATTTATATTGTCAAAGTAGTCCAAATAAATATTTATAAAACCTCGATTTTGATTATAGAATTTGTCAAGGTGAAAACCACTACATTGTTACTAAGAATATTAAAAGGTTTTCATTTGTTTAAAACGGGTTACTATAATTTGCAAAACGAGAGGAAACGAAACGAAATTGAAGCCTGTATTTCACAATATGAATATTTGAGCATTTCGATAGCAGTAATTCGCAAAATAGATGATAAGTGAGCTGGTTTCTTATTACGCTACGATGATAGTCACGTTCAACATACCTGGGATAGAAAACATTCTCTCCACTTTTTGATGAAACACGCCCTATCTGTTTCATCTCTTTGGTGGTCATCTGCCTTTGCTCTCTTCGAATTTCTGGGCTCTTCATTGACCTCCAAGCCAGGTTTCCAATTGCCAGCGTGAGAACTTGGCTCATTAGTACGATCTTGCGATGCCCCTTGAGAAACCAACGTCTGAAACCACTGGAGAAAGCGAAAGTGATAGCCTTTCATCCACTGTTTGGTTGCTCTCTTGAATCCGTTTAAATTTCTCAGAAAACTGACGACTGGAAACAGTGTAACCCATAAATTGTTTCGAGAAATCGTATGCAAGGATGTCGAATTTGCCCAAATCTAGCCTTACACCGGCAGATAGGTTGGAGAACATGACCTGTAGAATGAAAAGACCTGAATAATGTCGTTTCATTTACGTAGGAAACATCTAGGAATCACATTCCTTGCTCCAAGAAGAAAAAATATAATGCAACTGATTCCTGTGTCTTACCTCTGGACATTAAGCATTTGTCATGCTTTTGAAAACCAAACATGAATCGCCGGGCTACGAAAAACCTTCAACAAAGTTTAGTATTTCCCACTTCACAAGTTTTTCTTTTCCGTGCCAGAAGGACAGAAGAAATTCCCGCCCATGAATATCAGCGTCATGACCGATGGATGTCACCAGTGTCACGTGTGAGATTGAATGGGTCATTCACCTGGCGATGGAGGGCTTTGCGAATCAAAGATCTAACTTCTTTTTCGGCTTATCAAATTTTGTTTCATACTTCATTTGTGAGTTTTTATTTGTGCTTAACACTCGTGCATTGCATCATTGTATGTTGCATGTTCATCTCCGCAAGGGTAACGTTTGGTGTCATGATAAATTCAGCTATCGGTAAATTATCGACAATGCAATATTTCCGGTTGTCACTCGCATTAGCGACATGGATGCAACGATGGAAATACGAACATACGATTTAGACTCGTTAACACACCTCGCCCTCTCCAGTGAATCTTGCGAGTAGCGATTTCCTAACCTCTTACAGACGAAGATTTCACACTTTTTATTCACACAAAAGAAAAATTGAGGTCATTGCATGTTGATCGTAAGGTAACATTTGGTGTCATGATAAACTCAACCACATATTCTCACGATATTTCCGGTTGTCACACTCTTTGGTGCCATGTATCGATGAAAGTACGCACTGTTAGTTAGAGTCCAGCCGTACGGCACTTTTCTGAGAGCGTTAACATTAACGCACTACATCGCCTCCAGTGAATCTCACAAGCAGCGATTTCCTAACCTCTTACAGACCAAGATTCCTTACTTTTTATTCGCACAAAAAAATTGAGGTCGTTGCATGTTCATTCCTGTAAAGTACCATTCGGTGTCACCATAAACTCACAATATTTCCGGTTGTCACTCTATTTGGCGACATGCATGCAACGGTGAAGTACGCACAGAGGCCAGCCGCACGTTTCTTATCTTAGAGCGTTAACGCACCACACTGTCTCAAATGAATCTTGCAAGTAGCAAACTTGAAAATCCAGATCCTTCTTCTCCTTTCTCGTCATCCTTCGATTGCCTGGAACCGGACTCGGAAAGTGACTTTTCGTCTCCATTAAATGGCAATTAAACATAACAGCGTTCTGCTAAATTAATCAGTCCAGCATCCACCTCACTGTTCCTTCCTGACTCTGATCAAAGTGATCCAGAGGAATATGGAGAAAACGGTGGCTTGAAAGAAAGTGAAGAGGATGAGGATGATATGATATGACTTGCAGGCCATTAGAAGAACTTGATGAAGATTCCCATGAATCAATGACACAAGGAGGAGCAAGTGGAGAAAGTGCCATCGAAACTCAAAGTAAAATGATACGTGCTGCAATTGCATGGTTTCATAATAGTAAAATCCTGCCACGTAGTTTTTTGCTCTCTACGCTCCAAATCGAATAGACGTTAATTGCGAAGCCCGAGGCTGCCTTGAATAACAATCACTAAAGTGGGCACTCTGTTGTTGTTTGCAGACACTACCTGCTTGCAAGACAGCCACCGTAAAGATAAATGTCAACGTCTTTGTTGGGGCTACAGTATTTCTCTATTTCGATTCTAATATATCAGAATTACAGCAAAGTTCTGTTCGAGAACATCTACGTTTTCAAGGAGCCACAACAAGTGAATTTTATCACAAGAAAGTCAACATTGTGTTGTTAAACAGAAGTGCCACGAAAAAGCAGAAAAAGGGTTTAATATTAAAACACCCTCATCACGGGCTGCATTAATGCTGCGAAAATCTCAAGATAAAAATACAAAAATAGGAGATTGTAAGAACGTTTTCCAAAGAGCAAAGTTGGATGGGATAAAAGTTATGTTTATTGAAGATGTCACATTAGGAGTGCGACCACTTATAATGGCCGGATTTGAAAAAGATGTTCTTCGAAGATAAGGGCGTTAAGCCAGGGTTGATTGACAAAAGAGGTCAAAAGAAGGGTAATCAAATACTGTGGATTACAAAAACATTTATAAGTATTCATGTTGCAAGTGCCAGCCACATACAAAATGCAAAGGACGATACTAATTGGAGAGAAGTGGACAAATTAATAAAAAGGTAACAGACGCCCGAAGAATTTGTAGAGTCTATGATAAGAAAGAGTGAAAATAACATGGAAGGAAAAACTCAAAGCCTGCAGTCGAAATTTTCAAAGCTAAAAAAAGTAGGGAAATATAATGTGTAATGCTTTTTGTCGAGGTTCTTGGTCTATGTCATGCCATTAAAGAAGAAAAAATCGCTTGTCTGAGATACCATTTACTTTTACAAAAGACTGATGATAAAAATTACGGCTACATCAAACCTGGTCGATCTGTGTAGTGTCTATCTGACGGACTTGTTCAACCGAGGTCAAGTACATGTATGTTAACGTGCATGATATTACGAAGCTCAAAGTGAGATCATGATAATCTGAAAATAAACATTTTTACAATTCGTGCGTCCACTCATTTCTCCGCCTTTTAAACAGACGTTACGAAAATAATTTGTCAAGACGACACATAAAAGATTTAAGCAAACATTTGCACCTAAGTGTTGACAAAGTGGATAAACAAATGCCACCAGAAAAAAAATTCTATCTGACAAGCAACAACATAGGTCATACCTATAGGGTTAAGGTGCTACATATAAATTATAACTGGCAGAATGAGTTCCGTGACCTTGGTCCCTGTCCAAGATAAACTGAGGACGCTTTAACGAAACCATACCAGACCCGCTCAGTAAGTTCCACAAAGTTTGGTTATCCTCAAAACTCAGTTAATTGTTTTCTAGAAATACTTTACTGTCGATTACTGCATGTCACCTAGCTATCAACTCAGGCACTGCATGGTAATCTCCCTTTAACTACAGAAAACCAGTACTTGCAGATAGCTATTAGCCTTTAGCAGCAAAATGTCCAGATGTTTCCAAAGTTTCCAGATGTGCTCATCAGTATAACCTGCTATCATTTTTGGACACAACACGAAGATATATAGGTGTTAAAGCCCTTGCTTTACTGTTTCAGGTTTACACAGGAAGGTATGTACCTCAAGCACAAAGAGCAAATCCTGTCCTGACTGTAGAAAACTGTTTGTCCGAAATTACATTGGGGACATTTGTCACAGTTCACCTAGATGACGGCGATAATTAAAGTGCCAGTAATTGGACAAGTGTTGGAAGTTGAAGAAGAAAGCATCAAGATTCATTACTGGCAAGGCTCTTTCAAAGGAAAGTGGAGGCCTCAAAATGCTCCAAGAACCTGGAGTCCTTGGATAGACGAGCTTCCTAAAACGTTTATCATCCTTTGTTCATTTTCTCGGTCAGATGACAATAAATTCTTGCCGTCTACGAGAAAATATCTACCGCAGGAGTATTCGAGATTGAAAAATCTGAATTGAGATTAATTTATCTAACGACAGCTAGTGAGGGCTCAATTTGTGGGAAACTGATCGTGAATAATATCATTTTAGACAAAGGGACTTTTCGCCTCTATTTAGCTACGGCGCCAGACAAAACACAATAACCTAATTTAATATTTGGGAATATTTTCATCGAGGGGCTGACCTACTGTTGGAAAATTGCATCGCAGTTCAGGGGAACGGCTTGCTTGGCCTGGTATTAATTTGGTGCGTTAGCTTATTAAATTTTGTCTACACCGCTCCATTATAATTCATTTATCACTATCAATGTAATTGACTTGGCAAGATTAAAGTGCCTTGGTTTTCTCTTTAGGTGCTGATGTGTGAATGAAAGTCTCTTGTGGTGACTGCAAAAAATGTCCCACTAAAGACGTCTCTGCTACCATTGTCGGTTTTTGTCAGTATACATTAAAATAGCCTAGGATTTTTTTTTTTATTATTTGAGGGTAATTTTTTTTTTTCGCAAAGTAAACCACCCTCGAACACAAGGGTGATTTGAAAGCTATTTGCTCAGCATTTGTTTCAGAAATTTTCGAAACCACTTTGAACAGGGTTCAACAGGAATTGCCATTGGTTTCGAAAATTTCTGAAACCAATGACAGTTGCACGTTGTTGGAACATGGCTCTAAAGTGATCAAAAGAAAACATATACACGGCCATTCAATTTCCGGCCAGATGGTTTCAGAAAATTCTGAACCCATCATCGCCCACTCAGATCAGCTTGTAAGTTGGAAATGCTTTACCACTCGTAAAATATGACATTGGTGGATACTGGTTTCAGAAATTTCCGAATCCAGGCAAAAAATTCCTCGGAAAACTTTCCAAAACCATTATTAAGTAATCTCGGTTTCAATATTCCCTTAATAAAATGATGTTAATGCTTGGCTTCAGAAATTTCCGAACCTGCTAGGCTGTATTAAGGGAAGTTTTCTTTATTTAAGACGGAAAATCTTCCCTCTGTCAGAAAGTAATCACTGGAAGCCTAATCTTAACCGAAAAATGTGGTCGAAAATTACCCCTAAATTACAATTTAAGCTTTCTCGGCTAAGATTGCTTTACTGCTTACAAAATCAGCCGCTCTTATAGCACTTAAAAAGCATATGATTTCAACCTTTTAAGACTCCGCTGAGGCAGAAAGATCAATTTCCGGAAGAAACAACTACATTGATCAGACTTCTTTGCCGAATTTTCACTAAAAGTCACTTAAAAAAGGTACTATTTCAGCCGAAAATTAAACTTTGGAATATCCCCAACGTTTTGGAACGTGTTAACGCTGTTACACGTACATCTTTCAAAATCTGTATCAATAATAGTGGGATGCATGCACATGAATTTTTTTGGATGTGAACTGCTGCCATTAGGTAGGTGCAGTAAGGGGTGTTACGAAAACCCCACGACACCCACTAGTACGAAGACCAAGACCGGGTGTTTGCTTTAGTTGCATGAAAACTAAGACCAGGTCTTGGCTTTTGTAGCATGAAAACGAAGACCCAGTGTGCTGATCAGAGATTCGGCAAGACATGAAATTTTCTGAAACTTTATTGATTACAGTGTTTTAGTTAGGCCGTAACTCTGGACTGTTACATGTACATTTGGTGGGACCATATGAAAAACAAATTATATTACCATTGATTACAGCTTCATGCATACGGAGATGCATGAAATAAGCAAGCAAGAAATAATTACCTTGTAAAGGAGATGTATGCAGTCATTATGGTTTACCTCACTCTAGATAAGACTGAACTTTCTTCCTGTTGGCCACACTCATGAGGACATTGATGGGTTCTTTGGTGTGTATTCAAAGTCTTAGACCCAAATGGATGTTTATACTGTAGAAGGTGCTACTTCTCTTCTCAATTTTGATGTGATAAATTATTAGTCAGAGCTAAAGCTAGAGCTTTACCCTTCACGGCTGTTCGCATGTATGTTCTAAGACTGTTTGCTGATTCATGTACTGATAGTACTTTTTCATTACTGTCAAGAAAGAAGGACCAGAGCCTTTTCATTTGTAGCTGAATTTTCAGAGTAGGGGAATATAATGGACAACAAAAAAAGGATGTGTAGTTTAATTTTATTTTGTGAAGCAAAAATATATAATGATGACTTACAAAAGTTTCAAATATCCTAACCACAGGCATTAATCTTCTTTGCAGGTCCGTTGGAGGCCATGAAAAACGGCTTGCAAATAAGCAGGGTGTTCCCATTTTTGCTTGAAGTTGTTTTTGACATCAAAGCGTGGCTTGCTCCATTTTCTGAAGAGCTGCGTTCCCACACTCAGCCAGACTGCTTCAAATTTTTACGAAGTGAGCAGGGGAAGTGCGTCATGTTCTACAGGAACTACTCTCACATGCAATGGGAAGGTCCACAAGAACTACTTAAGGTATGATGGCTTAATGTTGTGGGTGAAAAGTTTTTTAATGATGAGGTCATTATATATCATCATCATCTTTGTGATGTGGTGCTAAGACACCAATAGTGCGAGTGTCTTTATGTATAAACAACCAAAAATTTATTGTCAGCACAAGTAAAATCTTCTTGGGTTATTGTGTGCAACCCCTGGATTCATGAAACAGCAGGTGTTACTCAATTTAAGCTTATGGCTTTTGTGGCTTTCATAAATAGTCACAAGTCCACTGATAAAAAATGAGGGGGGGGGGGTTGAAAATGTAGAAAATTTAACATGACATGATATTGTTGATTACTAGACAAAGATCTTTGTATAAACATAACAACTTTCTTTAATTTTCCAGACATGTTTCGACGGTACATCCGTCATCTTCAGTGTTACATATTTTGAAATCGCCGTTGAATTTAAAGCGCGCGCGATCTTACAAACTTCGTTACATTGCGTTGTCAATATTGCGTATTAAATCAAAACAGAACAAAACAAAAATTTAAATGAGTGACGCTTAGTTCCTTACAGGGAGAGAGTCAGGTTAATGTGTTTCACCTGCTGGTTGAGATCGGGCTTCTCCCATTTTATATACATGGATTCCTTAAGCTTCACTTGGTACTTAGTGGCTGCAGAGTCCAGGATCTCAAAGCAATCCTGTGTGCAGGATGCCTTACAAGACTCTGAACTCTGCAGATGTTTAAAAACGTTCGAAGATCTGTCTGAAAGTAAGTGCTCGCGCACTCGTGTGCAGAAGTGTCGGCTGGTTTCACCAACATAACAAGCATTACAACTTGCACACGAAAATTTATAGACCACACGCGTGCGAAGCCCTACAGGGACAGCATCTTTCACATTAAAAAGACTCCTGACTTTGAAAGTAGTGAAGACTAACCTTATATCAATAGGTTTACATAACCGATTAGCAAGTTTGCGTATACACCTCTGTGCCGTGACTGAGAAGTGCCCAACGTAAGGGATTTTAAAGAAAAACTTAGGTGTTTCCTGGGGCTTGATTCCTGAATGAGACTGTGTTTTCCCTCCCTTGACTGCTGTCTGAATATATTTAGAAATATATTTGTTGATAAGGTTTTCAGGGAAGAGATTCCTCCGCAGAATGACAGACAATTTTTGAAGATCAGTATGGAACCCCATCCAAGTGTTGTTTATCTTAAAAGTTCTATCAATCAAGGTTTTGATTAACCCCAGTTTGTAGGTAAAGGGGCAAAAACTCAGATAACTGGTGAGCAAACCTGTGAAAGTTTTTTTCCGGTAAACGGTGGTTACACTTTGGTGCGGGTCAGTGTTATTGATTAGAACATCTAGGAAAGGTAGAACATGGTCAGCCTCCCGTTCCATTGTAAAGCGTATATTGGGGTGTTGATTGTTAATGTAATTGAAGAAAAGGGTTGCATCCCGTTCAGAGCGGAAAAGGCAAAATGTATCGTCTACGTAGCGACGATAGAATAAGACCTCTGAATCCCCGTATTGATCCAACCATATATTCTCATGGTGACCCATAAAGAGATTGGCTAGAACAGGGGCAAGGGGGGACCCCATGGCTACACCATCCACCTGGTCATAGAAGTTACCCTTGAACAGCCAATCTCTTTATGGGTCACCATGAGAATATATGGTTGGATCAATACGGGGATTCAGAGGTCTTATTCTATCGTCGCTACGTAGACGATACATTTTGCCTTTTCCGCTCTGAACGGGATGCAACCCTTTTCTTCAATTACATTAACAATCAACACCCCAATATACGCTTTACAATGGAACGGGAGGCTGACCATGTTCTACCTTTCCTAGATGTTCTAATCAATAACACTGACCCGCACCAAAGTGTAACCACCGTTTACCGGAAAAAAACTTTCACAGGTTTGCTCACCAGTTATCTGAGTTTTTGCCCCTTTACCTACAAACTGGGGTTAATCAAAACCTTGATTGATAGAACTTTTAAGATAAACAACACTTGGATGGGGTTCCATACTGATCTTCAAAAATTGTCTGTCATTCTGCGGAGGAATCTCTTCCCTGAAAACCTTATCAACAAATATATTTCTAAATATATTCAGACAGCAGTCATGGGAGGGAAAACACAGTCTCATTCAGGAATCGAGCCCCAGGAAACACCTAAGTTTTTCTTTAAAATCCCTTACGTTGGGCACTTCTCAGTCACGGCACAGAGGTGTATACGCAAACTTGCTAATCGGTTATGTAAACCTATTGATATAAGGTTAGTCTTCACTACTTTCAAAGTCAGGAGTCTTTTTAATGTGAAAGATGCTGTCCCTGTAGGGCTTCGCACGCGTGTGGTCTATAAATTTTCGTGTGCAAGTTGTAATGCTTGTTATGTTGGTGAAACCAGCCGACACTTCTGCACACGAGTGCGCGAGCACTTACTTTCAGACAGATCTTCGAACGTTTTTAAACATCTGCAGAGTTCAGAGTCTTGTAAGGCATCCTGCACACAGGATTGCTTTGAGATCCTGGACTCTGCAGCCACTAAGTACCAAGTGAAGCTTAAGGAATCCATGTATATAAAATGGGAGAAGCCCGATCTCAACCAGCAGGTGAAACACATTAACCTGACTCTCTCCCTGTAAGGAACTAAGCGTCACTCATTTAAATTTTTGTTTTGTTCTGTTTTGATTTAATACGCAATATTGACAACGCAATGTAACGAAGTTTGTAAGATCGCGCGCGCTTTAAATTCAACGGCGATTTCAAAATATGTAACACTGAAGATGACGGATGTACCGTCGAAACATGTCTGGAAAATTAAAGAAAGTTGTTATGTTTATACGAATATCTATATTGTTGCTGCTATCTAGACCTTTTGGACAAAGATCTTTATATTCCACAATATCTACAGTTATAAATTGGGTCAATTTTGAACTTTCAAGTCTGCAATAGTGGGACTGGCAAATGTTCTACCAATATAGAGAGGGTAAAATTAATGTTGTAGTCCAATTTTTACAAAGGTGGGCTTCATACAGTACTACATACTTATACTGTATTGCTTAAATTTTGTTTTGATCTCCCTCAAGTCTGTACCAACTGGAAGGCCAGGGCTTGTTTAACCGAGCCTGCACAAGATTGATGCAGCTACCTTGAAGAGAGATCTCAAGAAGTTTGAAGAGAATTATCCAGAAAGAGTGTCACATGTCTCGGTGCAGTGGTTGCAGGACCTTGCCAAGCTTATTGAGTTACCCACTGAATGGGTATGGCCATTCGAGGTTCTTGAGAATTGCCAAAAAATAAGGCCATCTAACGAAGATGTGGCGGTTTCATCCACTTTACAAGCCATGCATGATAAAGAAACAGAGGCAACTGAGCATGTGTATCTGCGTGTGTGTGTGTTTTTGTCTTGTGAGTCAGAATGCGATGAAGGTATTCACCACAAGATGTGCACTGGAAATTAACAACTGTAAAATACCTGTTACCTGTTATTGTTTGAGGGTTCCGAAATTCGGAAGTGTCTTTTAGTTGTCTGGGGGTTCCGAAATTAGGAAAAGTCTTTGGTGGGTTTTGGGGTTCCGAAATTCGGAAACATCTTCGGGTGGTTTTTGGGTTCCAAAATTCGGAAAGGGCTTTGGGAGGTTCTGGGGTTCCGAAATTCGGAAAGGTCTTTGAGTAGTTTTGGGGCTCCAAAATTCGGAAAGGTCTTTGGGTAGTTTTGGGGTTCCGAAATTCGGAAAGGTCTTTGGCGGGTTTTCGGGTTCCGAAATTCAGAAAAGTATTTGGGTGGTTTTGGGGTTCCGAAATTCGGTATGGTCTCTGGGTAGTTTTGCTTCGAAGAAAGTATTCCTGATTCTATCCAAGTTACGATCGTTCGAAAATCTGGAGGTAGAGTGGAACCAGTGATTTGCACCGGTTCCAAATTTTGGCATCCAAGGGAAACTCACCCTACGCTTAGTTTGGAGACCAGCGTTTAAAATCGCAGAAGAGTCTTAGATTGGCTTTAACGGTACACTTGCACACTTGCACATAGCTGTACATCTTAGGCTAACCTGTACAACTTAGCTGTACATCTTAGGCTAACAGTCTGACAGCCACAGACACAGCGTCCTCTACAACCCTTCTTACAGCTGCACTTTACTAGCCATTGGTATGATTTTGTGATTTCTGACAGTGTTGTCCAGAAAGTCCGCCACTCGCCACTTTCCGATATCCATCCCCAATCTTGTGGTCTAGGTATAGGTCGGTTTGGCACAAGGGCTTGTTCCCAGCTGTGGCCAGCCTGGTATGCAATACGCTTGATATGGTCAAGTTTACGGGGAAACAACTGCTTTCTGGCTTCGTTTGCAGATGTAGAACTGCTTGTTCTATCATATAGTAAAACGACATAGCATTCAAGGGTTGACATCCACTCTTCGGCTATTTCTGTTCAAGCTCTGGACAAGGCGATAAACACTCTTCCAGGTGTCCACCACGGTCGTCTTGCTTTTCCCATAGAAACAGGACCCGTATCCCATCTGGTGAACGCCTAGAATGCAGGTGGGGCAAGTGAAGCATTGTAAGTAAATGTGTTGCCAATCTCGTAGACAGCCAGCTAGTGAAGATGTTCCCCTGTACCAAATACCACCCAGAGTTAAATGCTCTCTGAAGCAAGCGCCTGTAACTTCTGTACCAGAGCCATGGCCAGCACTAAGACATCAGTATCCACACAACGAACAATGATCT
>NC_090878.1:24942612-24947612 GCF_036669935.1 Montipora foliosa
TTTCGCGTGGACAGGAAAGTGGGGAGCCCATTGATAAATATGCCACTGTTCTACGAAACATGGCAGACTCTTGTGAATTTCAAGATTTGAAAGATTTGTTGATACGCGACCGCATCGTGTTTGGAATCGCTGATCACAACGTGAGAGAGCGTTTGTTGCGAGTCCCAGATTTGACGCTGAATAAAGCTCTCGAACTTGCACGAGCTGCCGAAGCAACCCAAAGCCAGTTGAAACAAATGCAAAACTTGCACGAGGTTAATGCAGTAGGGAAGAAGAAAGAAAACTTCTTCCAAAAGAAACAAGAAGAGAAGAAAAAATCAGCCAACGGCAGTGTTCAGCAGATCGACTGCAAATTTTGTGGCAGGAAACATGTACCAGACAGATCAAAGTGCCCTGCATATGGCCAACAGTGCAACAAGTGTGGAAAAAGAAACCATTTTGCTGCGAAGTGTACAGGAGGAAGGCAGTCCAGTCGTAATTTACATGCCAATCAGAATTTGAATTATGTGCAAGAAGATTCAGATGGGAGTCAATTTGAAGAGTATACTATTGATGTCATAACTTATCAAGTCAGTGCTGTGGAAGAAAAGAAACACCCAAAACAGTTGTTTACATCAAAGTAAACAATGCTGAAGATGTTACATTTCAGTTGGACTGTGGAGCAACTTGTAATTTGCTATCACTAAAAGAATTCTCAAGCATTATGGGGGATCCCAAAGATCTGTATTTGACGAAAACATCTGCAACACTCAAGATGTACAATGGAACCACTATGACTCCACTTGGAAAGTGCACTCTCAAATGTGCCAAAGGTGAGATGAGTACAGATGCAGATTTTTTTATAACTAATGAGGATGTCAGGCCTATATTGGGTGCTGAGTTATGTCAGGAACTGAACTTAATCAAGGTTATGGCAAGTGACATTTCAGAGTCAGAAACTGTGAATGCAGTAAATGACAAGGTTCAAACTGCCCACATTGTTCTAACCAGAGATCAAATTTTGAAACAGTACAGTGATGTTTTTGAGGGATTAGGGTGCATGGATGGCCCATACCATATGGAACTCGATGAAACTGTAAAACCTGTTGTCCACCCCCCTAGGAAAGTCCCTGTAGCACTAAGAGACCGTTTAAAGGAAGAACTGGACAAATTAGTCAGAGAGAAAGTTATCACCCCCGTTACAGAACCTACAAATTGGGTGTCTAGTTTGGTTCTAGTAAACAAGCCAGAGAAGTTAAGAATTTGTATTGACCCACAAGATTTAAACAGAGCCCTGCTGAGAGCCCATTATCCTCTCCCCACCATTGAAGACGTGGCAACTAGGCTATGTAAGGCTAAAGTCTTCTCAGTTTTGGATGCAAAGAATGGATTCTGGCAAGTTCAGCTAGACAAACCGTCGTCACTCTTGACCACGTTTAATACACCTTTTGGCCGTTATCGCTGGCTTCGCTTACCATTTGGAATCAAATCAGCCCCAGAAGAGTACCAGCGAAGAATCCATGAAAGCCTACAAGGTCTGAAAGGTATAGAAGACATTGTAGATGACATACTCTGTGTTGGTGAGGGTGACACCTATGAAAACGCAGTTATGGATCACGACAGAAACCTAATTGCACTCTTGGAGAGATGTCGTGAGAAGAATATCAAGTTGAATCCAAAGAAGTTACAGTTGAGAAAGCAAGAAGTGCCCTACATCGGTCATGTACTGACCCCTGATGGCCTCAAGCCGGATCCAAGTAAGGTCAAGGCAATTGTAGAAATGCCTACACCTTCAGACAAGAAGGCCGTGCAAAGGGTGCTTGGAGTGATTACGTATCTTGCGAAATTTCTGCCTAACCTGTCTGATGTTACAGAGCCGTTGAGACGTTTATTAGACAAAGATGTGCAATGGCACTGGAACGATACACACGAGAAATCATGGAAGCAAGTGAAACAATTGATCACAAGAGAACCAGTGCTGAAGTATTTCGACCCCAGTAAAGAAGTAACACTGCAATGCGATGCATCAGAATCTGGACTGGGTGCTGTCATACTGCAAGAGGGTCAGCCTATAGCATTCTCGTCAAGAGCGCTTACCAGTACTGAAAGAAATTATGCTCAAATAGAGAAAGAGCTGCTCAGCATAGTTCACGGGTGCACACGCTTTGACCAGTACGTTTATGGTAGGCCAATTACAGTACAGACGGATCACAAGCCGCTAGAGTGCATTTTCAAGAAATCTCTGCTTTCGGCCCCCAAAAGGCTCCAAAGAATGTTATTACAGCTCCAGAGGTATAGCTTGAATATAGTGTACAAGCCTGGAAAGGAACTATTCATTGCTGATACACTCAGTCGGGCATTCCTTCCCAATAAGCCGAGTACAGAAGAGTTGAAGTCGGAGGTTTTATCAGTCAAACAGGAAGAGCATCTAATCAAATCCATTGAAGAGATCAACATGGTCGAGTTTCTGCCAATCACAAGTCAACGCCTTGTTGATCTCAGAAGAAAAACTGATCTTGACGAAGGTCTTCAGCAGTTGAAACATATTATCAAGATTGGTTGGCCAGAAACAAAAGAAGAAGTCCCATCAGAAATCAGGAGATATTTTGACTTCAAAGAAGAGCTCAGCATCCAAGATGGTATCCTCTTCAAAGGAAATCGAGTAATAGTACCTGTAGCGCTAAGGCCCCACATGATCACGCAAGTACACTCAAGCCACCTTGGTATTGAAAGTTGTTTAAATAAAGCAAGAGATGTCCTGTTTTGGCCTGGCACGACCGCAGAGATCAGGGACTGTGTTTCTAAGTGCGAAACATGTAACACTTATCAGACAAACCAGCAGAAAGAACCACTCATACCTCATGATCCACCTAAACGTCCTTGGTCTCATGTTGCAACAGACCTTTTCAGTTTTGACAACAAAGAGTGGTTCATCATCGTTGACCACTGGTCAGATTACTTTGAACTGAACCAATTATCCAGTACCAACTCAAGCTCTGTTATCAAGTCTCTCAAGAATCAGTTCGCACGCCATGGCATACCTGATACTCTGTATTCTGACAACGGACCACAGTTTGCTTCCAGAGAATTCAAAGAATTTACATACGCCTGGCATTTTGACCACCAAACGTCTTCACCACACTATCCACAATCAAATGGCAAGATTGAAAATGCTGTTAAGACAGCCAAGAAGTTACTAACCAAAGCAAAGGCAAGTGGACAAGATCCATACTTGGCAATTTTGGACTGGCGAAACACACCTTCACCCAGTATTGGATAATCACCAGTACAAAGATTATTTGGACGACGTACAAAGACACTGTTACCTACAGCAGGAACTTTGTTACAGCCAAAGATCGTGGAGGGAACTGAAGGCAAGCTCAAAGAAAGAAAGACGAAACAAGCACTGTTTTACAACAAAGGAACAAAAGAGCTTCCTGTGCTTCAACCCGGAGACAGAGTGCGCATGAAACCGCTGCCATCAGACAAAGAAAATCTGTGGAGAAAGGGATCTGTTGTCAAACAAGTGGCACCTCGCTCCTACGAAGTAGATCTTCAAGGAACTATGTTCAGGAGAAATAGAAGACACTTGGTAAAGACCAAGGAACCATCGCCACAGTTGGATTTGGAATCCCAAGAAAACCTGCCAGCTAGTAGTACCCCTTTACCTGTGGAAGGACCACCTGTGGTGCAAACAAGATCTGGTAGAATCATTCATAGACCAGGACGACTACGAGATTTTGTTTGAGGAACGTTTTTTAGGACTTTGAACTGTCATCGTCTGATTGAGTGCTTTATGGTGAATAACGTTTTTTTATGAGAAGGGAGATGTGATGTTATGAAGTAGTGATCAATACCGCTGACATAATATTGCGAACTCGTAGGAAACGTTTTCGGTGACGTTCTTGTAAGTTTACTTGAGTTTTCGCTAAGACTGTTTAGTTAAGTTTGCTCGTTTTGAAGCTAAGGACTAACACAATGCCATGACAGCACCCCCAGCAGCAGCTACACAATCAGCAAGTTCCTCAGCTATTCCAAGCAATCCCTCTTAAACCTACATCTCTCAACACCATCAGCTACACCAGCCACACAGTATCATTCTTGCCGGACACCAGCTTCATCCGACTTAATAGCACCAGCCGCCACCTAGGGTAATTCTTGCCCAACACTAGGTGGTTCCACCTCCAATTTGCGTCAAGTTACTGCAGACCCACCTATCCAGCACGACACACTCACTCTCAACACCACCAGCTACACAGGGTCATTCTTGCCTGACATCAGCTTCCCCATCCACTTAATGTCCAGTTACTGTGGTCCCAGCTACACAAACTGCAGCTAGCCAGGCTCCTTCAGTACTTGTACCAGTAGCAGCCACTCTACCCCAAACTACCCTGGCACCGGTGACAAGGGCCACTCCACCACATATGCTACTCCAATAACAGACATTCCTGGTGCAGCTGCAGCCCAACTAGGTTCAGTGGCAACACTTTTGGACGATAGTGGTATTGGCTTAGACGGTGAGTTACACTAGAGTAAGTCTCTTTCGCAGGAGGCAATGGTTTAAATTAATGGAACTCCTGTACTGGGAGTTTTTGACCGCTTAATGGTTGAGAAGCGTCAGCAAACTGTTATACTGTATTGATTTGAATTTTTTTTGCAGTGGAATCAGATCCCATCAACGGGAGTGATCTCGTAGCAACTATAAACGGTGGAAAATCAAAGAGGCACCTAGAACGCAACGTGCCCTCAAGGAAAAGAAGGAAGTCTTCAGGTATTCATGTACATCAAGGAAACGCTGGACCAAAGGCTTCATGTTGTCTACACGTTTGGACTTAAAAGATAAAGAATCACTACATTCAACTTGGCCTGGATTGTTCCCAGCCTGCACTGATTAGTGCTAAGGCAATATTTTGGGAAAATCCATGGGTAATGCCCTGCTTAGCCTCATGACAATATTATTTTATTGCCTCTCAGTCAAAAGAGAAAATTGAAATCTTACACATGCTGGAAATCATGAAAAA
>NC_090878.1:24952612-24957612 GCF_036669935.1 Montipora foliosa
GGACACATAGACTACGAAACAGAGTTTGCGAAAATTGTAAAGAGCGGGTGAAGAACCCAAACGTTTGTGGAAGGAGACCTTATTCTTCTTATCCAGTTGCGTTACTATGTAACCTACCTACCACATTAGCTTACTTTTCATGGTTCCTTTTTATCCGGCCTGTCAAGGAGGTTAAGCGAAACACCGACGCTATAAAAGGATCATATAATTACTCCCGCCCTTCATCGCACATCATGCTCATGGCTTATGGTATGGCTACTTTGCCAATACAGTCTATCTCCAATCAACATCCATACATAAGACGGACATTACTCTCAAACATACAGCGTGTAGTTTGAAGCAGGTGAACTCCCCATATGAAGTTAACTCGACTCTCCATACAGAGGGCAACTCTCTAAAACGGACAGCTGTCGATAGTCCAGACGGTTGCCTGTAAAAAACAAAAGGGTATAATCGAGGGCAAAGGTAGAAGGCGACCAGGCAACTGAAGGAGAGACCTGTACTTAAAGACGGTGTGTTACGATTTCAATAAAAGGAAATCTATTTTGTTGTCAGATCCAGGAACTTACCAGCGCTGTGACTGATGAAGAAGTGATAGGATTTTTCATGGATGTGATCTCCCGGCATGTTTTGTGCTACCAGAAACCTGTGATCAATGCTACTTTGAACTTGAGCATGACAGCTGCGCAGCCAATCACCCAAGGAAAGGATGCTTTTCTCAACGCGTTACAAAACAAACTCGAGTTAGCAGTGGCATAAGGAGACAAAGAACAGGTACGTTAAAAAGATGGAATCTGGTGTTTTGATCCACAAACAACTTTTTCACTTGTAACAGAGAATGGCAATTGTTTCAAAGTCCGAAATCTTTGATCTGAGCTCCTGAGTTGTACAAATATATCACATATGAATGATAGAGTATTAATAATTAGTATATACTCACTCAGTGATCTTGGTGTTTCAAGCAATCTGATTGGTTCGCTATCTCGGAGTAATTGAGCATTATTCACTCTCTACGGAGTGAATAATGCCTGATCCAAACAAAAGAAAATGGCCGGCGTAAACTCGCCAGCATTTATGAATCAGAAATATTGAGACAAATATTGCTACAGAAGACAAAGAAGGCCACAAAATTTGGCCTGAAAGTTTTCAAAGGTAAGAGAAGAGTTCATACTTTTGCCAACCAGTGTTTGACTTAGTTTTTCCAGATAATTATTGCTGAAAATTAAACAATCTTCACGCCAACAATTTGTTTCACTCGGAGTAATTCTCTCTTGTAGGGCTGATCGCCCACCAAAACGAATTTCTTACTGAAACCGAGGAATTAAAAAAATGTTTAAGAACGTTCCACATGGATGCAAGGAAACAAGACGGATCATTTTACAACAAACTAATGCTCACCTCAATTAGAGCCACCATTTCATGTCGATCCTTTACCAAGTGCACTTTCAATTTCCATTTCAAATGAACCTCAAAAACTTTGATCGAACGGTGAAAATGTTTTAACAAGCAGACTTTCGATTTAGATTGCTGATTTAAACGGTGCTAAATCACCATTTTGCTGTTTGTGACGAGGATTTTAACGAAGGTTATTTAGATTTGCCATGTTTGAAGCTTCTGTGAACACTTTCGCGCATGCTTTCCACGCATGAATTGAGACGCCAATTAAATCGACTTTGGATGGTTTTTTTCTGCTATTGTTGTTGAGATCACTTCGTGAGTATATACTAAAACAATTATTCTTTTCAATGTCAGTGAAAAGTGGCAGAATATTTACCTCACCGCTTTGCAGTTCGGTAAATATTCTACCACTATTCACCTCGATTTCAAAGAATAATTGTTAAATGACATATTGATTACACATTTTGTTAAAACACGTTGTAGGATTACAAGCACATACACTAGCTTAGTACTGCAAAAAAAGAGACCAATGCATTATCACCTCTCTCTGTAGAACCTCCAGTTTTTGCAAACGGACTGCGTGACGTCCAAGCTATGATCAGATGGTTCTCAGGAGCGCTCGCTATAAGCGCAGAGCAGTTTCAGGAAAAATGTATTAAAAATGACATTTCCCCTATCAGACCAACAGAAATGCGATCAGCTGTACAAGCGTACATCCAACTTACCGGTACTCATTGCAACCCGACATTGAGGCTGTCCGTATTAAAATCGTACTTATATATAGAAGATATAGCTCTTTGGCATTACAAAGCTTTTGCTTTCATGTCCAAATTGAGCACTCTACTGGGATGAGTCATTGCCGCTAGCAATTGCGCATGCTCACTAGCTTGCTGGTTTGAGCACTCTGGCATGGCTTAGATGTACCACATGTGTGGGACATTTGGGGTGGCTTTATAAGCTTAACCTCCATCCCAGACATCAGCACTGCACTGATGAGGCCCAGAAGGCCGAAACAGTACTGTCTGCAGTTAGATATAGCTCTTTGGCATTACAAAGCTTTTGCTTTCATGTCCAAATTGAGCACTCTACTGGGATGAGTCATTGCCGCTAGCAATTGCGCATGCTCACTAGCTTGCTGGTTTGAGCACTCTGGCATGGCTTAGATGTACCACATGTGTGGGACATTTGGGGTGGCTTTATAAGCTTAACCTCCATCCCAGACATCAGCACTGCACTGATGAGGCCCAGAAGGCCGAAACAGTACTGTCTGCAGTTAGATATAGCTCTTTGGCATTACAAAGCTTTTGCTTTCATGTCCAAATTGAGCACTCTACTGGGATGAGTCATTGCCGCTAGCAATTGCGCATGCTCACTAGCTTGCTGGTTTGAGCACTCTGGCATGGCTTAGATGTACCACATGTGTGGGACATTTGGGGTGGCTTTATAAGCTTAACCTCCATCCCAGACATCAGCACTGCACTGATGAGGCCCAGAAGGCCGAAACAGTACTGTCTGCAGTTAGTTATATATATATATATATATATAGGCAGAATATAAAGGTTTACACCAACAATGGACTCACAGCAGAAGGATCCAGGGGATACAGTACCACCACGTGAATAAATAAACAAATACTGAGTGAAAATAGTGGGGTAAACTTCTGACCTGGTCAGACCAGTTTACCCCAGTATTTTCCACTATTTTCACTCAGTATTTGTTTATTTCTTCACGTGGTGGTACTGTATCCCCTGGATCCTTCTGCTGTGAGTCCATTGTTGGTGTAAATATTTTGTACGTGGTTTACTGTGCATCGTTCAATCGATCCAATGGCTCTGTTGTCCGACATTCCTTCTTCTTTGTACAACTCTTGGAACAAACTGGCCCGTTCCCAGCATCCCAGTAATTTTTTGTTTGGCTGCGTGAAGAAGAACCATATTCCACCAGGTCTTCAGTTATCATATCGCCTCCAACTGGACAAAGACAATCATTCCTTGCAAGAATCCTGTAAACAGCATTTACAAACGGCCTCGTTTGGTATTTTGAAAAGTTTGTCCCATTCTACATGGCAAAAGACTAAAACTCTGCAAAACCAATTACAACTTGAACGCGAACGACTTCTTAGTAACCACGAGGAAAGCCATGCCAAAAGAATTTGGAGGAAAACTGGACGGCAAATAAGATTTCTTAAATACGATCTTCTATGTACAGAACGAAGAAAATTTAAGAAGACAACACCCTATATCACTCCACCTGATGATTCTTATCTCCTTATCGTTAACACCACCCATAGGAAACAGGCACTTCTAGCGCCGGCGCCGGGGAGTTCAGGACCGAGACAATTCTAATACTGGGAACAATCAACCAGGCCAAAACACCCCAGACCTGAACCCAATCAATCTATCATCTACTGCTCTCACCAATGCGGAAACTACTCTTTTAACAAAGGGACCTGCTTTCTGTCCAATGCCTAAGGATGTCCATTGGCAGAAAGTCATCGACGATCTTGAAAACTTTGATAAACGTATCCGCCTTGCCGTATTTCACCACAGCAAGGACAGAGATGAAGACAACCAGGAGGAAGAAAGTTGCTTCCCTGCCATCCGCTTTACAAGTAACTGGATGCCTCCTAAGTCTGCCTATCCTGAAGTTGAACTTTTCTTAAATAATGCGAGAAAAGACATTCTAGAGCCAGGGAACTTAAGGAAACCGAGATACAATCTAACTAAGGAAGAAAGGTTAGCCTTATGTAATTTGAAACATAATGATAACATTATTAGGATTCAGGATAAGGGTTCAAGGTTTGTTATCCTGAACCGACATGAGTACCACAACAAGATGTTAGGGCAACTCAACAATAGTCTGCATTATGATAAAGTAGATTTGGATCCTACACTTGATCATTTTGAGCAGGTTAAGAACTGGAGTCGCAAATGGCTCTCTGAAGGGCAGATAAGTCAGGAGATTGCCACATGGATTACCAATTTAGAGCCCAAACCAGGGGTAGCCTTCGGGAATGTTAAGACACAAAAAGGACAATCCACTTCGTCTTATTACATCTTGCTGTGGAACTGCTATTGAAAGACTCTCTGCCTTTACAGAATTCTACCTTAAGCCACTTTCCCAGAACCTTCAATCATTCATGAAGGATTCTACTGATTTAATCAACAAGATACAGGCCTTGAATGCAAAGGGTCCATTCCCAGTGGGTTCTCTGCTCGTTTCCTGGGATGTGGTTTCAATGTTCCCCAACATTACAGAGGAAATTAGTTTATTCCGAGAGTTTTCTACATGTTTTGGATCTCACATTACACCTTAAGGATGGGTTAATTATCACTGACATTTATTCCAAACCTACTGACAGCCACCTTTATTCACCTTTTTCCAGTTCACACCCGTCACATTGCAAAAGGGCAATCCCTTACGGGTAGCCTTGAGAATTAAGCACAATTGTTCCACTGATGACTTATTGCAAACTAGATGTGTAGAATACAAATGGTATCTCAAGTCGCAAAACTATCCGGCGGATTCAGTCGATAAACAGTTTGATAAGGCTCTCAAAGTCCCAAGATCCGAACTTTTAAGCAAAAAGGTGAAAACCAAAA
>NC_090878.1:24967612-24970112 GCF_036669935.1 Montipora foliosa
GTGGACTATGATGCGATAACAAACCGAGCAGTTTTGCTTCAAGTGGCGCCACTGTTAAGAAATCAGTACAGAGGAACTTACTGACGCTGCCTTGTCGGAGAATGAGTGAGTACAATATCTGCCAGAATGTAAGTTAAGCGTGTAAATAGAAGAAAAAATTGCTGTTGAATGATCAACATAGGTATAGTCATAATAATAATTATTATAAAGACTGAGTAGTTCTTTTTACAGTCATTCAAACATGAATGCTTTCTCGGCGGTTCGCATATCGATTTCAATTTTGCTGTTCAAAATAATAACAAATAGCACTCATTTGCTCACATGATAGCCTTAGTTTCCAATCCATTAGCAAAAATTAATTGCAGTGCCGCCTCAAATTATTATTGTCACTGATTAAGTACATGAGCATAAGGAATTAATTGTTGAAGGTAAGGGGGAAGTACGAGGGGTGGAGGTCCATTGTTCTTGCATGGCTATGCAGAAAAGGCCCTGAGTCCCTTCAGAATTAATATCAAAACATATTCACAGACCTTTTGCACCCTGAAATGATCCATTCAAATTGTTTTTCAGGTTCAGAAGAGCTGTTGCATACAGATGGACCACACGATGGCTTTGTGGCTACATGGGTTGGGATAACACCAGGCCACTCCCAGCTTGCATCTATCACAGTATTAGAACTAAATACCAGTCCCACCAGTCAAGAGGATTTGCAACTTCTCAAGACAGAGAACACTGACAAAGACACTTTGTTTGAACCAAAGTACATTTATTACAAAAACCCATTCACAAACAGTCATTCAGTAGCTCCTCTCATAAACTTCATAACTGTACATTGGGTTTACTGGATCGACAAGCACCCATCAGAAAGATTAAAGTCAGGAACCGTCCTAACCCATTCGTGACGGACGAAATTCGTGGCCTCATGAAGACAAGGGATAAGTGGTGCAAACAAGCGAGGAAAACTAAAGACCCTCTTGCCTGGGACGTATATAAATCCCTCAGGCAAGAAGTAAAGAGAAAACTGAAAATAGCAGAACGAGAGTATGTTGCAGAGCAAATTAAGCAGAATCCAAATAATCCCCATTGTATTTGGAAGACTATTCGATCTTGTATTCCAAAGAAATCGAGGAACCAAAGAACTTTCAGTAAAGATGACAAATCAGTTGCCAATGAATTTAACACTTTCTTCTCTTCAGTTGGCCAAGCGACCGTCGATAAAATAAATTCTCTAGCAGATGAATGTAAATACAACTTCGCCAAACCAGGTTTCAAGCCAAGAGCGCACGGTGAATCAGAGCAATTTGCATTTCATACTGTGGAATGTAAACAAATCCAAGATATCATTTCAGCAATGCCGACAAATAAAGCCCCTGGGATCGATAAAATCCCAATGCGAGTCGTTAAAGATAGCCTTCCTGTTATCCTACCAACACTCACGTCAATTATCCACGCATCCTTTGTTACAGGAACATTTCCCTCGCTTTGGAAAATGGCTGAAGTCACACCTATCCCAAAGGAAGGCGATCATGAAAAACCAAACAACAACAGACCTACTCTCTCAAAAGTGTGCGAAAAAGTGGCTTTGAACCAATTTATGGCATTTTTAGAATCAAAACAACGGCTTTCTACTGAACAAAGCGGGAACAAACGATTTCATTCAACAGAAACGTCTCTCATAGAAACGACCGACGTCATTCTGGAAGCAATTGATAAGCAGAAAGTCACTGCAGTAGTCCTATTAGATATGAGCAAGGCTTTCGACAGTCTTAATCACGAAATCCTTTTGTTAAAGCCGCAAGATATCGGCCTCTCCTCCGCGGCTCTTAACTGGTTTTCTAGCTATTTGTCCAATAGATTTCAAGCCGTCCGTATAAATTCCGAACTCTCAGACAAACTTCCCATTCAAAGTGGTGTGCTACAAGGGAGTATCCTTGGGCCCAACCTGTTCAATATTTATGTCAACGACTTACCCTCTGTCCCTCAGTGCTGCAAATCCAAGACATATGTTGATGACAACAAACTTTACACAACCTTTCCCGTTCAACAGTGCCCATCTACTGTAGCAGACATGAACAGAGACCTTACTAAGATCAGGAACTGGTGCTTTGATAATCGGCTCCTCCTTAATGCATCTAAAACCAAACTAATGTTCGGTAGTCATCAAATGATCACCAAAATCCCAAATTTCAACCTGTCCTTGCTTGGTAAAGATCTGGTCCCTTCCCGTTGTGCTAGGGACCTAGTGGTGATTTTTGACAATCAGCTTAGTTTCAGTGATCATACTGTTAAGACCGTGTCATCCTGTATGTCAAGCCTGACCCAAATAAACCACGCCAAGCACGAATTTGACAAAGACTTGCTTATAACCATAATTAAGGGTTTAGTTTTCAGTAAAATGTTCTATTGTTCAAGCGTATGGTCAAACACTTCTGCTACTAACATCAACAAGTTACAGGCTATTCAGAACTTTGCTGCCCGCATAGTGACCGGATCAAGAAAA
>NC_090878.1:24990112-24992612 GCF_036669935.1 Montipora foliosa
TTCAGCTTTGTTTTCCCTCTCATCTAACACACTTGGTGGCTTCCGCTTCTCCACTTTTCATACAGAAATAATTTCTTCAGAGAAAAGTGGAGTGGAAATCACAAATTGTGTGAATAAAAGGCTATCGGTGAAGTCAACGGCTTAACTGCAATACCCTGCCACCTCGAAGCTTTACCCTAAATTGCGTGGATACGCTGATACGGAGATACGCACTGGAGACACCGAGCTTAGGGGATATGCAGCCGATATTTCTCCTTCCCGAGGCGCCAAACAAAAAGAGCGAAAAACACTTTTTGATGTATATGTGTTTCTCGTTCATAAAGCACGATAATCGAGTGAAAAACAGTAATGTTTCTTAAAGCACGATCAATCCCCTTGATGATATGCATCTCTCGTTCTTATAGTGCGTTGATTGAATCATTTTAGAATTTGGTTAACTTTTATTTTAAACTTCGGTTAACTACAGGAAATAGCAGTCGATTCCTGTTTAAGACTAAGCGCTCGTTTCAGTGATTAGGCCTAAGCACTCTCGTTAAAATACACACTTAAATACACTTTTCACGAGATCTTGTGAGGGAGAAAGCACTCGTTTACTGATTACGCCGAAGCGCTCGCTTCCCTGATTAGTCCAAAGCACTCTCTTGAAATATTAGCTTTCATTTTGTTGTTCGGTTCACTACACTTTTCACGAGATTGTCTTGCCCTTGAACAATTTTCAATTTTTCGACTACGGGATTGCAGACTGCGATGGTAGTTCATTATAGCGATATTTCAAAAGTGTAAGCGCTCGTTTCAGTGATTAGGCCTAAGCACTATTGTAAATTTTTAGCTTTCATTTTACGGTTCGAAGAAAGCAGTGTCGTTTACTGATTACGCCTAAGCGCTCCTTTCAGTGATTACGCCTAAGCACTCTCTGCTTTGTGCTTTACCTTGTTGGCGATTGTGGCAAAATCGTCATTTTCGCCATATTTGCCAAATTCGCCAACAGTTTCTCTTTTCTGCCATTTTTGGTTGTTGCGTGCATTTCTGGACATATCTCCGATGGCTTCGGTAGTTCATTGACATTGCAAGCGCACACCGAGCCGGATGTTCGGCGAACAAGTTCTTGCTGGGGTAGTAATAATTTTTTGGGTTTGTTAAACATCCTTCAATGTTGTTTTCACTTACTTATTTTCATAAATAAATAACATATCAGTTATTCCGAATTAATCACAATTTCAATTAGAAAAACAGATGGAAGTTTTCATCCAGAGAAAGGCTGTCGTCCACGCAGATTATCTTTGTCTTCTACACTGATTTGACTGAACAGCTAATAATTTATTGTTGTCGGAGATTGCGTGAAAAGTGTAGTTGACCGAACCGCAAAATGAAAGCTAAACTTTTGCGAGAGTGCTTACTGGGGCCTAATAACTGAAAGGAGCGCTTAGGCTTAATCAGTAAATGAGTGCTTTCTTCTTCACATAATCTCGTGAAAAGTGTAGTTAACCGAACCGCAACCGAACCGTGAAAGCTAAAGAGCGATACCTGGTTTAGTCAAGTTTTCATGTCCATTTTTGAATTCGTTTGGGAAAACGGCGGAACGTTTTAGCTCACTTAAGGTGCTTGGATACGGTCGAGGTATAACGCGGTTACATGGTATTCATGGGGATTTGTTTTTGCTTAAATGAGTGCTTAGTATTTAAACTAGTGAATGGTAATTAGTGAAATCAACCAAGTCAAGTGTGCAGTTTAGACGTTCTGGAACTCACTTAGAGAGTCTGGCTATTCTAGAACTCTAGACATTCTAGACATTCTAGAGCCCACAGAGGGTAACATATAACAATTGAGAATTCTAGAACTTATAACTCTAGAACTCGGAACTCTAGAACTGCGAATTTGACTGGCTTAGAACTCAAGAACTGGAGCTCTAGTACTTTAATCAGAACTTTAGAAGTTTGCACATACGACCATTTTACTAGAGCGGTTCTAGAATGATATAGAACTTTCTACAGAGCTCTTCAAACTAGAGCAGTTCTAGAATGCTATAGAACTTTCTAATGTCATAACCTTGACCATTCTTTATTTCACATATAATCAATATAGAGCTCATCTAACTAGAACAGTTCCAGAATGCTATAGAAGTTTCTAATGTCTTATGGAATTAATCACAATTTCAATTAGAAAAACAAATGAAAGTTTTCATCCAGGGAAAGGCTCTCGTTCATGCAGATTATCTTTGTCTTCGTCACTGAAATCAGTGGATTTGACTGAAAAGCTAATAATTTATTGTTGTCCGAGATTGGATGACAAGAATTTCTGTCGCAATCGGAAATTCAATGACCTGGATTTGTGAAAATCTTGGTCAGCTTCATGCTTTAAAGAACGAGGTATAGTGTGCAGTGCAATGTTTCGTGATGTTGACTTTCGCCTCATGTCTTAAAGAACGACTAACGTTACATGTGTAGCGCGCTTGTATCGCCTCATGGCTTTAAGAACGACGTATATTTCACGTGTAGCGTGT
>NC_090878.1:24997612-25007612 GCF_036669935.1 Montipora foliosa
GGCTAGAGCCTCTTTCTCTGTCTGACTATAGCGCCTCTCCAGGTCAGTCAGGCTTATTGACACATACGAAAGTACTCTCCACACACCTCCCTGCTGTTGGGTAAGGACTGCTCCTAGGCCAACTGGCGAAGCATCAGCAACAATCCTGGTCCTGCAGACAACTTGGTAGTAAGCCAGTGTTTCTGCCTGGGTGATCAAGCGCTTCAGTTCTTGAAACGCTTTCTGCTGTTCTGCACCCCATACAAAAGGGATTCCTTTCCTGGTTAAATCTTGAATAGGTCTTGCTATGGACACTAAGTATGGCATGAACCTTGCGGAATATTGAACCAGTGCCATAAACGATCGAACCTCACTCATGTCTTTAGGAGATCTTGCATCTCTGATAGCGGCGATTTTCCCTTCACTCAAGCACCAGGAACAAACGCCTATCATGCTCTTTTACGCCCTTGCCATGAACAACAAGATCGTCCACAATGTTTCCAACACCTTCAGAACCCCTCAACACATCACGGATAACCTGCTGATGTTTTTCGGGGCCGAGGTAACACCAAACATCAACCACTTGTACCGATAGAGCCCTCTGTGTGCGACAAAAGTGGTTATGTGTCAACTTTCCTGGCTGAGCAAAATCTCGTGGAAACCCCACTAGAGGTCAATCTTACTGAACAAAGTACTGCCATTTAGGTCTTGTAAAGCTCCTCCACTCTTGGAATTGGGTGGCATTCTCAATTGATTGCTTCATTGGCACGATGCAAATCCACGCAGACTCTCACATCTCCATCACTCTTAGGTACAACAACGAGAGGAGATATCCATCCTGACGGTCCCTCTGGTACCCCTTAATGTCGAGCTCCAGCAGTTCGTCAAGTTTCTTGTCC
Source organism: Montipora foliosa (assembly GCF_036669935.1). NCBI lineage: Eukaryota > Metazoa > Cnidaria > Anthozoa > Scleractinia > Acroporidae > Montipora > Montipora foliosa. The sequence continues at coordinate 24,998,491 of NC_090878.1, forward strand.
ATCTTCCCCTGCAACCTGAACGGAATTCTTTGCACATGCCGAGCTATTGGCTTCACTGAATTGTCGATATGCAGTTTCGACTCGTACCCTTTTGACAGTCCAACGCCGTTGAACAAAGTACTGTATCTCCTGCGGATATCACTGTCTAGCCCTCCGCTGACACTATTTGCTTGAACAGGACCAATGCGCAAAATGCCAAGGTCCATTGCCGTTCCACGACCAAGAAGTGTACAACCATCGCCCTTAACAACCACAAAATTGGCCCTACAACTAGTTTCATCACCAGCTAGCATAACATCTGCTGTAAGAGTTCCGAGGGTGGGTAAAGGTTCTTTGCCACCGTAAGCGTACAGGGTTGTAGCTGATTTCCGGGACTCACACCTGATTCCTCTCTGTTTAAGAAAATTTCAGGTTGGTTCACTCAACACATCGCAAGTAGCGCCAGAATCGATAAGGGCCTCTCTCAAATGTACTCCACCAACAACAAAGGTCACTGAACCACTCTTTTCAATCGCTTGGTCACCAAACCATTTTACCAAGAACGCATACTCTGGACTTTGTTGGACAGGACAGCTGGGTTGTTGACGAACACTTTCACTACCGTAACCACCCAATTTGCTTCTCTTCGCTTAACAGGTTTATTTTGAAATCGACCCCTCGCCACTGCTTTGTCTCCCCTAGCCACGCCCTTGCATTGACTTGGACCACTTCGACCGCTACTGGTATCTCCTCTCAATTCTCCACCGCCTCGCTGCACAACCTGGGGACACCTAACTCTGAAATGCCCAATACCCTCACATCTCCGACATGCTTGACCACGAGCAGGACACCTCTTGTCTCCGCTAAAATGACCATCTAGACCACAGGCATAACATACTCTGCTTCTAGCTGAACGCTTATTCCCACCAACCACATTAACCTGGTCGGCACCCGTGTTTGATACCATCAGTTTCATCTGGCGATCGACAGCGTCTTGCGATCTCATGATCCTCAACAAATCTTCAAGTGTCAATGTTCCCTTCCTTTTCTAAAACCTTGTGACACATATGACTTGAACAGCATTTATCAATCACTTGATCTCGAATATAGTCCTCTTGTTGTTCTCCAAAGTCACAGCTAACCGAACGCTGATGAAGCTGACAGACAAACTGATCCACGGTTTCACTATTCTCCTGTGCGATCTGCCGAAGCAAATGCCTCTCGAACGGGATGTTCGCTTTCGGGATGAAGTAATCATCCAGTACTTTTAGGATATCTTGGAAAGCAGCAATTGTATCTTCGCCCACTAGCGTGAAATAAACTTCTTCCACCTCCACACCAGCTACGTGAAACAGAAGAGAGCGCTTTTGCAAATCATTGGTCACTCCTTTTCCAGAAACTGAACTCTCCATTAATTTCAGGCAATTGTCTGATTCCATCTGCATTGAAAATCCCATCACAGAAAACACATTTACAAGGTAACATCCATTCCTTTTCCGGATCACAAAAGCATGAAAGTTCATTAAAGCGACCACCATCCCACAACTCCTTCCATATAAAGTTAGCTCCAACTCCAGAGATACAGTGTCCCTTTTCTTTTTAATGTCCCAGCATTTTGTCACACATGACTGGATCTGAGAACACACTCTTAATTTTGTTAGGCAGGCTAAGGTAATAATACTTTATGACTCCTTTTTTGCCACAAAACCTGCAAGTGGTATTAGCACAATCCATCACATCCCACTGGGAATAATGAGAATTGTCAAGACAAACATACAACTCTCTTGATTCTCTATAACCATTCTCTTTCAGAAGTTTCTCCATTCCTTTCCAAGTCTTTGGGCACAGTTTCTTCAAATTGGAGTAATCACCACAATACAAATCCGTTGCTAATTTCAGTGCATCTGAACTGTGATTTTAAGAACCATTCATCTGATCTACAACCATAATATTTTTCTTCTTGAATTAGAATCAGAATCTCCTTCATTGTTTTGGTCATTAGCGTTCATGCTCTCTATGTCTAATTCAAAATTGTTCCTTGCTGTTAGATCGGCTTGATGGGAAGCAGCATCATTTTCACATACAACAGATCTGGGGGATGATATCTCCCATAATTTCTTCAAACTCTCCTAAATGGCTGTTTGTTTCCGCATCCAAGACTCTTTCATCTTCAGAGCCAGAAAAGTCGTTGACTGAAGGCTCTGTCGTTGGCAGCTGAGAACTATTAAAAAAGTTTCTTTACTGAAAGTGAGGTTATGTTTACTTTAAATTCAAAATGATAGCTTTTTCGCCAATAGGTAAGAACTCTGAAAAAATCATGCTGCCCACCTGTTGTCGCAAGGATAATCCAGATACATGTTTTGCTGCCAATGGCGATATTCCGTAGAAGTAGCCACCGCTTTCCCGCTGAACTGATCACAAGGACAGTGACTATGTTTGTACGACAAATCTTCAGAATGAAAGGAACAAATTGCATCCCTCGACCATTGCTTTGCTTTACGTTTTCTTCTCCAGGAACAGTGAGCGTCCTCCATGTTTTCCTTCAGCGGCCCGGCAGATTAGGAATGAGATTGAGTATCCTCGAAACCAATCACACAAGCTCAATTTTTCCCAGTGATATTCGGTAGATGTAGGCACCGCTTACCCACAGCATTGATCACATGGACAATGTACATGTTTGTATGCCAAATCCTCACAATAAGTGACAGAAATTTCATATCCTTGCCAGCCCCTTGATGTATGTTTTCTTTTCTGAGAACACGCACTTCGGTGGACTACCCTTTTCTTTTCGCAGACTTGACAAGCCAGACTTGACGAGCCGCTCTTCAAGGAGAACAAAGATCCTGGGTACCAGGATGGGTCAGATAACCAAATATGGGAAAATGTTAATGCACAGTTTCCTAGTTCTATTTCACGCCTAGAAGCGTTTTCTTTGAAATATGGATGATTTAAGTACAAGTATATCGCATATGAACAAAGAATCTCTTCTTAACTGGCTGAAAGAAAAACTTAACGACGACATCGCCTCAAAGTTTGAGTTTTACTGGAACACCAAACTAAATTCTAGTGCCAAGTAAAGAGCTCGAAAACCGTGCCTCTCGGCTTACAATAAAAAAATACCTACCTTGCGTTTATTTTTACTTTTGTAATTATGCTAACAGAGCAGAGAGTTGTTAATGGTCAGCTACTAATTGTTCTGGGTACGAAAGTACAAGCCAGCTTTAGGCATGCATATTGAAAACTTTCGGTGATCAGCTTCGATTTAAGCAGTTGGTTGATGTCGTATCAAGTTCTACTTGCTCTTCCTCCTCATCTTCGGCATTTGTAAGGATGAACAGAAAGAAACCGTCAAGAGATGCTCTTAAGGATGTTAGGGACCTTAACAAAAGAATTCTTAATGCAAGGTAAGGGTTTTTCCGATTGTCCTTGTTCCATAGACTATATTTTTTTCTTAAAATGTTTCTCCACCAAAGTAGCTCGGAGCTCATTGTTTTTTTTCCAGGAAAAAAGCTGTCCATGTAGCCACCTTGAAGAAATGGCCAGGGAACGAGATACCGACTTTTAGGAGTATGAAGCAACTCTATGAACTAGTTGAAGTACTACTGGAAGAGTGTGCGTCTCCACAGGTCGGCTTTGACGCCCAAGCAATTTGCCAACATACACTGGACATATTGAATGAGAGAAGGAGATCTGTACATACATACTTTACATACTTTATTGCATAGCTCCCCCCTCGGGGCTCTTCCACCATCTGTGAGAAAAGGTCATGACTACACCAAGGTATAGTAGTTTTTGTCTTATGAAGGATGTAAAGTTTAGAGGAATGGGCTTAAAAGAGGCAGCATAACATATTTTATTCCTTTTATCACTTCATCAGACTTTTGACAGAGCAAGATATAATATTTGCTGATATTTGACAATGTCTTTTACACCAAAGAACATTATTTCCCACTTTTAGATAGAATTAACTACTGTCTCAAACATCATCTTTTACTCGTTCATCACTGATCGACCAGCTTACTCTTTCATATTCTCAATTCAAATGTAATGTTATATTTCACAGGCAGACAAGCGAACTTTTAAAAAGAAAAAAAAATGGCACAGCTGTGAGGAGGAGGTATCGGGAGGAGACACAGATATACATACGGGTTCATCTACATGTAGCAATGAGAACAATGACCCATTGTTGATAGCAGAATCTTCTGGCACTGAACAAGGTGTGTATGCAGATGGCAATTATAATTATTTTAAAGGCCATTTCGTTGTTTCAATGAGTTTCATCAGCATGAAAATAAAAATCACTTTTACATGTAAAGAGAGGATTGGAACTCAGAAATGGCTTATTAAAAATGCTTGACTTGAATTAGGTTCCTCTATTGACATAATACTGTGTTACTTTCAGGGTTAACACTCTAGAGTGCCAAAAATATAGTTCGTGTGATGTGATGTTCAATGCCATAAGATTTAGGGACATTGCAAAGGGGCAGATGGTGTCTGCAGCAAAGCAACTTAAAGTCAAATGCCGCACTACTTTTTCCACGAAAGAGGACTTGCCTTGCAGAGATATTTGTGGAAAAGAAGTTTGTCAAATTACAAACTGAAGATCTTGGAAAAGTTGAGCATCAAAGTGTGGAGAAGCTGAAAGTATTTTAATTATGCTTGTTCTTTGCCTTGCGAAGATGCAGCCTGGTGATATTTTTTTGTTTACGTGTTCATTTGATATTATAACTAAAGGCTATCTCAGATGGACAATTTATCAATGAATTTATAGTTTGTGGCATGTGTTTTAGCAGTACATACCTTTAGCTGTTTCTACTTTAAGTGCTAGGATAGTAAAGTTGATGTTTCTGTAGTTTCCCTTTGCTGTGTATTTATTTGCAACTCTATATCTGTAGAATTTTATAAAAGCAACTTTTTAGACTACTGTTCACAAGTTGCCATAGTCTTTAAAGTGTTTAATCATATTTATGCAACTGATGGCGCATTATGTAAGTAAACAATGAAATGTTGTAGTGTTGCTGTTATTTATTGTGTGTCATGTTTAGAAGACATGACTGAAACTATTGAAATTGATAATCAAGCAGCTTTTTGCCAAATGTGAAAATTGATCCATGTGGTACTCAGCTCCTGTGCAAATTGAACACAACTCAACATGGATTAATATAACACATAGTTGGTATTACCATCTTTATAAATAAGGTAAGCAGGGTAGAATGTGAAATACAAAGAGTAAAGGTTTGCTCTATACAAGTTGGATAAAACTACTTAACCACTCTGAAAACTTCAATTAACAAGCGATACAGGTTTTTTCTCAGTTCTCAGAATGCTTAATTAATGTATGTACTAACATTGGAATTCTGTGATTTCCCAGTGTGAAGATCACAAAATCTTTAATGGGTTTTTCTCAGTTTCCAGAGTGTTTAATTTTATAATCACATTATGGAATTATGTGATTTCCCAATGTGGGTTTGTTGGGTTAACCACTATGGGAAATATTGAGAAACCCATCATGGGAAATATGTCAATCCCTGGAATAACTGTGGTATTACCATTAATGGAGGTTTGCCAATATCTATGATGGAAAACGTCTAATTCACATGCCAAATATATCATGAATTTTCACTGATGCCCATTAATGTTTATTCTAAGTTTTCAATGAATGGGCAGAATTCTGTTTTCCCGTTAATGGATTTGTTAATGGGATTTATTAAATTTCCATTCACTTTTCCAATAATGTGTTTTTGGAGAATTTTCATGTGCATAACATCATCATTGATGTGCTGGGCGGATGGTCAAGAGATGTGGACGTCTCTATGAGGGAGCTATTCGGAGGTAGGAGAGAGGGGATCCTAAGGAGACTGCAGAAAGCTCTCCTTTCGAACACCTTGAACATTTCAAGAACTTTTAAAATCATCACTTGATAGTTAAGGAGCTCACATATAGAACTTTTAGAGATTATTAGTTGCTAAGTTTTATTTATCTAACTAATTATTATTATAATATACATATATATTTTAGAATTAAATGACTAAATGAAAATTACACAAGATTCCCTGCAACTCTGAGTTTTGTGCGTATGCACTCATCAGGCAGATTTAATGAAGAACAGACTTATTAGCTAGCTATATATACATGTTTACGATGAGTAGAACAATAGGGTTCTAATTACAATGGGTGAGAAGGGCGGAACTGGGAGTGTGATGTAAGACTGGCTGAGCTAAAACAACCACAATACAATAGCTATTGTGTAGGATAAGCTTTAATTGTTCTTGAGATAAAACTTGTTGTTAAACGCAGCAACAACAATCTACTGAACAAACGATCAGACCTTGTATCCAAATGCCGAAAACAAGTTTTATCTCAAGAACAATTAAAGCTTATCCTACACAATAGCTATTGTATTGTGCTTTTTTTTAGCTCAGTTAGTCTTACATCACACCCCCAGTTCCGCCCTTCTCACCCATTGTAATTAGCACCCTATTGTTCTACTCATCGTAAACATGTATATATAGCTAGCTAATAAGTCTGTTCTTCATTAAATCTGCCTGATGAGTGCATACACATGAAACTCAGAGTCGCAGGGAATCTCGTGTATTTTCATTTAGTCATGTAATTCTATACACCGCTCTACACAAACGTGTATTGAGCACCCTTTAGCAGTGTTTGCTACAGTTTCTTATGATTATATATATTTTATTTATTTATTTATTTATTTTTATTTTTTTTACAAAGTTTAGGAAGATTCTGTATTCGCACACGCAGTCTGGGCCACGTCTAATGCCCCAGCTTGTGTATTAACTTATGGCATACATACGTTTTTACAACTCTCACATAATAACTAAATTCAGGAATTTACTCACCTTTCAAATGCCCCTTTTCTATTCTGAATTAGCTTTTGGCATAAAGGGAAACTGATGTGGAGACTGAGGCAGAACAAGCTGAAGAGGTGAACTCTCAACCACACAAGAGCAAAGCACAACAATTTGCTCAGTATTGTGCATGGACTAGTAGTGGCACAGACACCGAGGATGAAGATGGAGAACAAGATGGTGACTGGACCAAAGGAGACGAAATTACAGAAGATGAGGCCACTGAAGATAAGGACATAATAATTGATGATCAAACTAGGACGCTCGGTGGCCTCATGGTTAGTGTGCTCGACTCTGGAGCGAATGGTCCGGGTTGGGGTCCTGGCCGGGAACATTGTGTTGTGTTCTTGGGCAAGACACTTTACTCCCACAGTGCCTCTCTCCACCCAGGTTATAAATGGATACAGCGGAAATGCTGGGGGTAACCCTGCGATGGACTGGCATCCCATCCAGGGGGGAGTAGAAATACTGCTAGTCGCTTCATGCCTGATGGGCCACTTGGCTCTTATGCAGACTTTAAACTGGCATAAAGTATGTACAGGTATTTTCATGTAATTTATTTATGGTTATATTCTTCAAGTGAAGCTATGATCCTCGCAGTTATGAACGCAATTTTTGCAATTGCGTAGAGAAGCCTGAAAAATTCAGGACTTCAACGGGGTTTGAACCCCTGACCTCGCGATACCGGTGCAACGCTCTAACCAATTGAGCTATGAAGCCACTGACGTCGGGAGCTGGTTATTTGTGGGTTCTAATGTTCCCGTGAGGAATGAATCAATGATGAAATGATATACGAAATGTTGCAAGGTATCGCGAGGTCACGAGTTCAAACCCCGTTGAAGTCCTGAATTTTTTAGGCTTCTCCACGCAATTGCAAAAATTGCGTTCATAACTGTGATGATCATAGCTTCACTTGATTTGATATCCACAGTTCATATATCATCTATTTCATATATCATTTCATCGTTGGTTATATTCTTGCTGACATATTTCAAAAAGAGTTTCTTTTTTAATTTACAAAAATGCAAAACACAATGTGCATAACCACTCATGTAGTTGGCATGCATAAACGTACACTCATTAATTTGTAATGGAATTTGTGGGGACATTTCCTTGGGGAGTATTCTGCTTATTCTACATGTAATTTCATGTCAAGTATGACAATAATTATTTCCAGTTCACGAGAAGGAAATCAAGGGCATTTCTTCCCATTCTGGGGCTGCACTAAAGTGATCAAAATATTATTTTGCAAACGTGTGGTGAAGATCATCAGATGACCATCTCACTTGCACCTGTTTGCTATATATTGTTATACATTTCATTGCAATTTAGAAAGTAATTTTGGGCAATGTCCTTTTTTCACCAGACTTGATCCAAACTCATCTGACTATATGTACAACCAACTCAAGTTCATCGTATTCTACGAGATGCTTATGAAGATCTTCCTCCTCTTTTGCTTTAACTGCCAAGCAGACAGCCCAGAAGTGTCGGTGAGGCAGAATATCACAATTGTAACTGTCAGACAATGCTCCAGAAAGTGCATAAGAGGGTACGTCTGGAGGTCTCAAACCTTCATGCCCCAAGGCAAATAACTTTCTGGAAATGTGCTATTGAGTTTTGCCATATTTATGGCTGTTGTCTCAATAAGCAAAATCTCACTGGTATTTCGCTACATGGGCCTGTCTGTGTGCTCTCCACATACCTTTTATGCACATCAGCGCTTATTTTTTCTTCTGTGATCCATCACTGGGAGTCATATAAAGCTGGCCTTGTGAATACAGTGAAGACTATGACGGATGTTGTCTGGTCAGGTGATGGCAGCTTTGATTCTATAGGGCACTCTGCCAAGTACGGAGCCTATACGATTTTTTGTGCAACTCTCATGACAGGTGTGTATTGTACATGAAAAGTCATGTGAAAAAAAAAAATTATAATCATCATCATGATCATCCTAATCACAACAATAGCTAATGAATGAATGTGCGTGAATAAAGGAGCAGAGATGTCATAATCTTAGGATTAACAGCCCATGATAAAAAATTTTAAATTGCCCTTACACAGATGAAGTACATGTACAGAACCACAATTTGCCATACGGTGAAAGCTTTATGGTGCAGACATAAGGCGATAGATCTTTCTAGGACATTGCTCCAAAGCTTTGGCATGATTTACCTCTTTCAATCAAACAATGTTGTACTGTTAAGATTAAAAACTTTTCTGTTTAATAGTATTTATAATAAGAATCATGCTTTAGTTAGGTACATGATTGTAAAA
>NC_090878.1:25010112-25012612 GCF_036669935.1 Montipora foliosa
GCAATGCAGGCAAAACCGAAGCTGTCCACATCTCCTCCTGTTATTCAATCTCTGAGAAAATTGATGAGATTCTTCCTATATTTCCGAACCGTTGACCAAGTACAAGCCATCCAGAAATCAACGATGGGGTACCACATACCTCCTCACTGTCCCTAGATCTAATACAAAAACTTATGGCGACAGGTCCTTTCATGTAGCTGCAGCGGAACTTTTCAACAAACTTCCCATGGAACTTAAAACTGCTGTTTCCTCAAATTCTTTTAAAGCTCAACTTAAGACCTATCTTTTTAATCTATAAACTCTATTGTATCTTTTTGTATATAAATATTTTGTATATAAGCATTTCTGCATATTCTTGCATATTTTTACATACTGAAATAACATGTAATTTTTCTAAATGTAATTTGTAATTTTTGTGAACCATTGAAACGCAGTGTAATGGCATACTATATTATAGTTATTATTATTATTATTATTATTATTGTTATTATTATTATTATTATTATGAAAACTGTTAATTCCCTGACCATCCACTCTGGTACATTCCCTTGACATACACAGTCTTGCAAGCATTCTTGAATCTAGAGTGCAATCCTGTCGGTTCCTTAAACCAGAACCCCTGAACAAGATCGGGGCCATCTTGCTCACTCCATTTCTAATATCCTCCACAGTGATGCTGATATCTTCTTGCACCTCTGTTGTACTGAGCTCCACCTCTACACCCTCAAGCCAAGATGCTCCCTCATTGTGATCGACTTCGTCCGACCAGATCTTGCTTCAGAAGGAGGTTGCTTCTGTGGGATCAGGAAACACTGTTTCTACTCGTTCCTTCCATCTAGTGTTTTGTAGAACAGCTTCTGATTGGTTCTAAACAGGTGGTTCTGTTTGAACTGTTGACATCTCTCGTCGTATCTTTTGATCTTAACTCCACCTGCCTGGATCTTCTGTTTCAACATTATTATTATTATTATTATTATTATTATTATTATTATTATTATTATTATTATTATTAATATTATTATTACTATTAGTATTATTATGGGCAGTTAATACATATGAATGCTATAATAAGAGGCCAAGGCTCTATAGGGCATCTAAGGCGTAGGCTATAGGCCGGTAATTTAACATATTGACGACTTTTACAGTATCTGCTAAAACCTAAAAACATGTTGGCCTGGGCCTATGACAGGCCCAATATTAGGGCAAATCTAAAAGACTCTCAATTAAACCGATTCGATAAATCCCGCTTAATTAATTAACTAATTAATTCATTTCCCTAAATAGTCTTTTAAAAACTTAAACTAAAAAAACCGTAAGTTGTCGCCCATCACGTCAGTGATATCCTTAACACTGAATCTAAAGAATTAATTTGATATATAGGTCAGTTGTAATGTATCTATATTTTGAAAGCTTAAAAGAGGCCAAAAAATTATCAGGAAATATAAATTATTCTATCAATAAACTTAAACTATTAAATTGATATTTCAATGCCTTGGCCAGGGCGTGCTATCGCACATGCACTTTAAATGTTCGTGCCATATTCAAAGTACTTGAAATGATTGCTTTCTTCATCTTTTCCAATACCACTGTTTGGATCTTTCCCATCAGCTCCCTCATCACTTGATCCAGTTCTTTACACCAGCCACCGAGACCCAACTTTCCATTTTCATACTTGAGTTTCCGTTGAACAGGAGAATACCACGATGGAATCTTATCTACGATCTTCAGATCTTTAAGCTTTTCAAAAAACACTCTAAAAACTCTCTCGTCTTTGTATGATGTACATTCATACCATTCTCCATGCAGGCAGAGGGTTCTGGGTATTCCAAATTGAGAGGCAATCCTTGTTCCTCAGGAAATCTTTGGCACATTTCACAAGAGAGATGTTACCTGTCGTTACAGCATGCTCTTCCAATCTTCTCACTTCTGGGTCTGCATTTATGTATAATTTCACACCACTTTTGATCTTTAGATCCTAGTATACTGACTCCACTGATTGGAGTCCCCTTCCCCCATATTCCCTTAGGTGGTATAAGACTGCTGTGGAGCTTTCTGGGTGTTCCCCTCTGCTGTTTATAAAGATGATCTTGCGAGCCTCTCTGTCAATCTTTCTGAGGTTTGTGATAGCCCAGTGCTGCGACCACATCTGGTAGGTCAATGCTGGTAAGGCAAATTGGTTTGATGCAATGACACGGTTGTAGTCCGATAGCGAATTGGACCAGATCACTGACATTCCTCGTAAGAATGTATTCGCCACGTTGTTCAATGCTAAGTTGTCTTACTGTTTTGAGTATCCCAAGAAACTTGTACTGTTCATCTTCTTTCAAGTTCTTCAGAACTGTCGATTCATCTACCTTGACATCATCGAGTTCCTCTCATGACACTGACTGCCGAACATTTCTTAGGATTCACATGTACAGATCTTTCATTGCGCCAACCGTATTCAGTATTCATTTTGCTCCCACTTGAAGGAAGCACCTTTAGGTCGTCTATATACAGT
>NC_090878.1:25015112-25020112 GCF_036669935.1 Montipora foliosa
CGAGTAATGAGACAGTAGATGATATTGACAGGGAGGCCATTCAAATAAAATTGCGCCAGATAAAAGCTTTCTCCATCTTTTTGTAAAAAAAAAAACATTGATTTTGGGTAGGGGGGATTTGCAAACGTCATTGTGCAAATGCCCAGGGGTACCCCGGAGTCAGTCACCCGGGTTGACCGCTGATAAGTGCATTAGTAGGAGCAAAGAAAAGTAACATGAGCTACTGTAGTTGAAATTATATTAAATGTGGGTAGACAGTAATGATGACTTATGGTATTTGATTACCTTTTCATGTAACATCTCAGGCTAGGGAAGCCCCACATGGTGGGGGAATTTGCAGACTTTGGTAGGGAGAAAGCTTTCCCAGGGTCAGATTAATTTGTCGATAGTTAACTGGAAAAAAGTGATTGTTTTATACAAACAGTGTGAATAAGGATGGAGCTTGATTTGCAAAAGGCAAAAATAATTTATTGATACATTATAAAGTGAAGGTTGCTAAACTTATACAAATGTCAAGGACTATCAAACTAACGATTACTTAACAAAACATGACTGTTATATTAACCTTTGGCTGCAAACTGAGATTACAAAATGCCTAAACTGATGATAATGTCACAACCAAACATTGACTAAACTTGACATTATTTGTATACTAAGCCTATTTTTGCAATATTTCTTGTAGCAGACAAACCAGCCTCTGCAATACTGGAAAATAATGTAACTTGTGGGAAAAAAGGTAACAAAGAGTGACTGTGTAATTCTTGGGATGTTTGATATTTTAAATTCAAAATACAATGCACCCTCATTGTCATTGACCAGTGGTCAAGTAACTACTGACCCTTGAAAGATCTTATTAAGTCTGAAAATGTTATACTACTTTTTGTTAACTGTGCATGCACAGCTTTGAAAAACCTGGCCCAATGAACTCCCTGCTATTTTGGTTCTGGGATTTTTTTATTGTCTTCAAAACCAATAAAAATTAATTCTGTAATGAAATGTTCTACAGTCACTTCTAGTTTTTGTGGATTAAGTCAACTTGTACAATGAGCATTTAATGGTTTGCAACTATGGTGTACTTAGTTCATTGTGAGACTTGCAAGTAACAAGGGCCCATATAAAGGGTAAAATAGATTTCTGTTTGTGAAGTTATTGATAGCGATTCCAGTAGGGCATGTATTTAAACTTAGGGGTAATCCAAATGTTGCAAGAAATTATTTGAAACTTTCTATTTTTTCAAAATGTTTGGTGGTAATTATTGTATTGTTGTTGTTGATTTTTTTCTTGTTTAGGCTTTTTATATCAGCTGCCCAGAAAACTCTGCGTTTTGAGGGTGGTCAAATCATGGTTGGACCAGCTGTAATACAGGTACAAAACGTCCAAAAACAACAGTAACAATGAATATGTTGCAAAGATAGTGCTTGCTCCACCATCATGAAAGATGTTGAACACTGTAGCCAGTTGTTGTACACATTGACTTGACTTTTAATAATAATTAGTTTTTGTTTATTTTCCTTATCAAATACATCCTTGACACACCTATGGTCATTTTAATGCCGTACTCATGCCAATTAAAAGAATCACAACTCTGTTCATCTTTTTATTCAGGCTTCATTCAAACTTCGGGGTGTTTTAATAATATTTTGAGATGGACTTGTTCCAGTTTAATAAATTGCAGCGCCAACTCAATATTAAATAGTTTAAGACAGGAAAGTGTAAGTGTTGCTGTGAAGTGGATAGTGAAATTTTGATATAAGGGACACCTTAAAAAGACTAACATTATACGCTGTTATTGTTACAGAATGACAGTTCCTTTTTAGTAATAAGCGAGGTTATACAAAATCTTTTCTTACGTTCACAGTAAAAGCGAATTTTTTTGCTTTCAAGGCAGCATCAGGGGCATCTATTACCCAGACAATCACGTTAGATCCTGACAAAGTTTGCAGAGAATCACAGATATATCAGCTCAAGCCTGATGACAAGTTACTTGATTATCACAAAGCTATGAATGAAGTTGCGTTTGATATTGCTCTGAAGAATCCAACTTTGCTGTGCTCTAAATTGGAATTGCAAAAGCAAGCGAGGACTAAAGTCCATGAAGATGGATTCGCTTACAAGAAGAAAAGTTCCAGATCGAAAGAATTTGGTTCTGCATCTGGAAGTCAGCCTAAACAAGAGCGTACTTGCCAAGATTTTAGACAGAAGAGGATAGGGCAGTTGCAAGAAGACTTAAGAGAAGTTGACATACAAGTTAGTTACGCCAAGTTTGTGAGAAATGTTCGTTTAAACCTCAGTGATCAGAACGCAAGCTCACAGGATGATCAGTTGCATTTCTCACGTATGACAGCTGCCTCTTTAGAACAGTATAGAAGGTATCGAGCCGAATATTGCACTAGGTATCACAAAGAACAGTGTGTGAAATGTGATGCATTGATCAACATGGCGTTGCACATATCTCAGAAAGGAATAGTTAAAGTGTCCGACGTTTACAAGAGTCAGTTTCCTGAAAAGAATTATCAATCTGACAAGGCGGTGAGAAGACTTATGCAGTTACCCGTTGTTATTTTCAAGCAGCAACATCTCTACGTCACGGAATTAAGGTCAGATGTTAATTACAAAACTTTCGTTGACTGGATTGCAAGGACAATGCCAGATGAAAAGAGTGTGAAGCATATGAGCAAGGAGACTCTGAAATCTTTGTGCGAGTTGGCATCAACTGAGTCAGACGGAAGACTCATACAATCTGCTGCAACTTGGGGCTTATCTGGCAAGCAAGCCAAGAAAAAGTATGGTATAGACAATAACACTCTCAAAATTAACCAAGTTAAAGAGGCAATTGTGAATGCACAAGAGATTCACGATGAGATCATTAAGCTTGCACAACTTCAAGAGACAGCTCTTTTACGATCCATGGGTATTGAAGACAGTGTGTCAGACACTGAACGTTTTGAAGACGAGAGTGACTTAGAAAGTGTAATTGAAAGCGATTCTGATGAAAACGATAGTCACAGTAAAAGTAGTGTTTCCACAGTACATGGTGAAAGCAAAGCTACAGATGAGGGACAATCATCCAACCACTCTACTGGCAACACAAGATTTAATCCAGATGACCTGTCCAAAGATTTTGCTGGTGTTGTGAATCCAGCACCACCAAATGAGACACTACTGTCGTGGCTTAGAGACAGATGGTTTTCCTTTTTTGATGATGTTGCACAATATTTAAAGTTCCATAGCCCAGAAGTTCTTCATCAAGTGTTACTAGATTTCACTTATTATTTGTCAACAAGCGACTGTGATCTACCTGATGAAGAGGAGAGAGCTGTCGAAGTCTCACGGCAGGCGTTTCTCGAATTCCAGCGGCATGAGCCACTATTGATCGAAGGAAATGAAGTGGTATCTGACACCGAAATTGAAGAATCTGCCAAACCCATGCTCAGAGAGATTCCTTCACTTGTTTCTAAGGAAGGATTTGATTGCATCCAAAAAGCAAGAGCAGCTATCAAAAGGAAAGGAAAAAGAGATGCTGCTAAATTGAAAGCAGCCAACAGCATGTTGGAAAGAAAAGTAACAAAAAAAGTTAGCCGTATCATTAAAGAACACCCGACAATTGGCAGTGACATTGCGGAATTTGTCAAATCGAAAAAGGTGGGCGCTGATGCTTGGAGAAGAACAGGCGTTTTAACCTTTGATGGAAATCGTACCAGGGGCAAGCAAGTTATGTACAAAGCTATCCAGGACCATCTCCAAGAAAAATACTCGTGTAAAATTGGTTATGGAACTGTGGTCCAGCTTTGTGTCGTACGAAGTAAGCGCCCCATCACTGCCAAAAAGTACAAGGGCGTGGCTAAAGTTACATGCAGGAAATCAAGAAAGGGGTTTTCCGTAAAGCTTAATCCAGATGCTCACTGGAGTAGTGCATTGTATAAAGGACTTGATTCTATACAGCTGAAAGACGGGAGGAACAAACTCTTACTCAATTGTGATGATCAGGCGGGGTTTAGACTGGACACAACATTTACTCACAGACAGGGTAAATGTTTAACACTTGAAAATGCGCCGTCATTAAGAACCAGAACAGACTTCATGAATCCATATTCATCCTAGCTTCAAACAACCTCCATGAAGTCCGACACAACAGAGAAGGCTTGTGCTGGAGTGGTCAAGCCGCATTTCAACTTTCCAAAGAACGCCACACAGCACATAATTGACCTCGAAATGCTTGAAAGCAGAATGCCCAATTACTTTGATGAGAAGCCCATAGAATGCATACTGGTTGATGGGGCAACTGAAGAAGGACCAGGTCACCTGTAGGTACAATTTCTGTGGACGGAAAGGTACTTGCTCAAGCAGAAAGTGTGTACAGTTGTTTCTTTAAGGCATAGTGGGGGATCATACCTTAATGAAGTAGAGTTGATGAACGGTTGTATAGCCAAGGCTCACGGAAACCTCTTTATTCCTTCAACCTTAGCTGGAAGTAATTTCGACAGCAATGGCCTGAATGCGAAGAAATTAAACGAGAATATGGATATTGCAACTGACGTATACATTCATCGGGTTGATGGAGCACCGTGCTGTGGAATCACATTAAAACTGCATACTGGGGGCAAAAATGAAACCATGTCTGAAAGACGGGAAAGCCTTTTGGTGTTCATTAAAGGTAGTGCAAAGGACAAGAAACAGTTGAAGAAGAACAGGCCAGACCTTTATGAGTACTTTGAGCGTGTCTGGATGGTTAGAGAGAACCACATGAAGAAAGATCTGCCAGGGAACTATTTGATCTGTGTTACCAAATTGGATGCCCCCACCCTTTGTGTCATGACGAGACCGTCCGAAAAGATGAGAAATGGTTTGAAGATGGACCACCACTCACATATTTGCCGATACCTATTCCTGATCCCAAACGTCCTTGAGGAGGCAACTGCAAAGAATGTACACAGTTGTGTTCTGGCCACTACCTAAAGCCCAAAGAACATGCAGAGTTTGTCAGAGAACATGGTCTAATG
>NC_090878.1:25032612-25047612 GCF_036669935.1 Montipora foliosa
AGATCTTGAATCATCTGAAACACATTTTAGTTCGACGAGCCGCAGAGCAGTGGTGGTCGACTACGACCAAGACTCTCCTGTCGTTGGTTCAGGAGGTGCAAGCTGGAGAGATCGAAATGGAATGTGAATTTTTTTTTTTTAATAAAAAAGGGCCATGGATTGAATAAAACCTTCATCATGTGTGTTAGGGTTATTTATTGATTTGGTTTATCGTCAAAAAGAAACGAGACATAGCGAAAGCCCGTTTCGAACTTTTTTCCTCCCGCTTCGGCCAGTTTTTGTTGCAGTTTTTCCAACTCTGTCAGCCATCGTTCTTCGTTTTTCGAATCGTTGATGCCGCCTGCGTTGACCGAAGAAAATCCATAATTGGTTTTCCACAATCGAATCCTGCTGACGATTCGTTCTTCGTTTTGACAAACCAACTGGTAAATGGCTCGGCTAATGGCCAACGTAATTTCTCTTCTGTGCTTATTCATGTGGTTGTGGTTGTGGTTGTGGTCGATCCGTCAACCATCCACCGAAATCTCGAGCTGGTAGCGTTTCCAATGTTTTTGGTCGTTTATTTTTAAGCTGACGATAGTCACTAAGGAGGAAAAAACAAAATACTAAAAACAATGTTCAATTCTAATGTGAAAGACAAACTTAAAAATTTCCCACCGACCTGAAGGTCCGTCGTTTTGGTCGTCCAGCCATTCTTTGTAAGCGGCCATGTCTTTTTTTGGTGTGTGACAAAATTTTTACTTTCTCGACACAAAAGTCGATTCTAAGGGGAAAAAGTATCATATTTATTTATCGAATGGTTTTTGGGTCTTTATCGCAATCTGCTGCCAAGAGTTTTTTCTTAATGGGCTTCTTTAGTTGAAAAACCATTAACCATAGCAGCTGCTGAATCTCTACTTAATGGATTTTTTATCTACTCCCTATCAAAAAACCTGTCGATCGAAAATTCACACACCAAAAAAAAAGTTTTTTCTCGTCAACACATTTGGCCCTCGTCATGGCCGCTTCCGTTTTTACTTCTGTAAGGGCCATTGACCCTTATAGATTTTACTCTGTCTAATGCCAGACGACGATTTTAGTCATCCATGGGGAACACACCACAGCAGTGAAAGGGGGGTTAAAAACTTCTGCTGACGCCCGAAATACAACAACAAACTACAAAATCCACCATGAGAGTTTTTATTGGTCCTTTTTTTACAATCATTGTAAATTCAAAAAATTTTTTCTTGTCACGTCTTTAAATTTTAAATTTACATTTCTTGTTCCATCGAAATCCCTTAAAACGCTGCTAGCTCAGAACAATGCAAAATCACAAGAAACCAAGGGCTCCATTTTTTTTTGCCAAACTCACACACCGGTTCATGCAAGACAACGATCCTAAACACACGTTGAGGCGAGCACAAGCTTTCTTTGAGAAGGAAAGTATTAACTGGTGGCGTACTCCTCCGGAGAGTCCTGACCTGAACCCAATCGAAGACTTGTGGCATGAACTCAAGTTCTACTTGGAATCTAAAGTCAAGCCACGCAACAAGCAAGAGCTGGTAGATGGCATAAAGAATTTCTGGGATAGGAAAGTCATGTCAGAGAAGTGTGCAAAATATATTGATCACGTTTTGCACAAGGTTGTTCCAGCTGTGGTGGAGGCCCGAGGTGCTGCAACCAAGTTTTAAAAAACGGCTCTTGTAGGAGCCACTGCGCCCTGCTGATTCGACATTGCACTGTAGGTCGCTAAAAACGGCTCTTTTAGGAGCCATCACATCTGATAAAAGTCAATGATGAACGATTTTTTTTGTATCACAAACAATTTTTACAGAAGTGATTTTAAATAATTAATTTCACAGTTAAACAGTAGAACTTATCTCTTCTGTTTATCGAGAAACGGCAAATAAAGAACTTTGTCGTTCTAAAACTGTTTCATGCGACTACAAAGTTTGGATAATGAGTTTCGTAATCGAAGTTTCATGTTCTGACCATGTTTGTCCACTTATTGGAAATTAAAATAATCCAAAAAAAAAGTGCTCTTTCAATGCGCTTTTGTATTATTTTTTCGCACGCTGTTTTGCTGCGCTGAGCCCCAACTAACTTAATGCCTGGAGAAGGCTAGTTAAAATGCAAAGCGATACTACCCATCAAAATGTCTAATAAGTGATTTAATATCCAAATGCGTTTATTTACTTACATTTCTAATCATAAGTGTAGTGAGAACTCTAAAAACCTAAAACCTTTGTTTAGCGAGCGCACACACGTTGAAGTTCACTTTGCAAAACTTTTTCAGTTTCGTTACGCTGCTAATCTTTGAAAAATTGTTTGCGGCTGATCTCAAATGCAGGGACCCTAAGTTAGAGATGTAAATAAGACCTGAGGGCGCTTTTTTCGATTTAAAATAACATGTTCTATTAATTAGCGCACTTTTCAGTTGTATTGAGACGGTGAGGGGTGTGATATTTATGGGGCGGGTTTGTGAATGCCACGTGAAACCATTATTTGTTATTTTGCCATTTTTCCTCGACTAAACTCAGCGGAGGTGTGACTTTTTGGTCTGAGGGGTTTTTTGTGAACTGTTCAAGCACAGCCATGAGATATTAGCGTCATTTTTTTGCAACGCACGTAAGATGCTCTAGAACTCATAATTATTTTGTCATCAAAGGCCTACTTTAAACGAAGCATGCTCCTGTTGAAATGATGAGTCTCAACAAACAAAAACAGAATGGTAATTTTTACATGCGCCAAATCGAATTGCCCAATTAAGTGCATTAAGTGCTAGTTCAGTTGAATATTCGACTGAACCAGTCGAATACACAACGAAAGATCGACATTTGATTTGAACGCCGAAGCTAATTCATAAATTATGTCACGCTCAGCAGTTTTATTCCTAACAGGCTAGAGATTGGGCGACTCTCTCACGCTCTTCAGCGTAAATGACGTAATAAAGTCAGTTAAATGCGTGGGGCTGAGACCGAAAACAAAAAAAGCATTTTACACAAGCGTTTGACAGCCACGAAATCATGGCTATTGATACGTTCAGAGCGTTAAACAAACTCATGTTTATCGAAATATCAAAGTACTGAAGTTAATCTGCGAAAACGAAAGAATCATTTTTGATACGCTCCCAGACAAGATTTTTTATGTGTACTACTTTGAAGTGCCACGTGGAAGAGGGATAATATCCTACACAGCTGACATGTGATGACTACTCTGATCAAAATGGGCTTATGTTTTGTCTCTTTTGGAATGAAACTAAATTAAAAGTCTTCACTCGTGGTAAGTTTTACTTATAGTTCTCATTCTTTCTGTTCGTGACTGAACTCTAGTTCAGGGGCGCGTTGAAAACCTTCTGTATATCTTTCGCGAACGTTACATGACGGGTAGATTGAACAGATCGTGTGAGGAAATTGTTGTGTATGTTCAAAGGGAAATTTCGGGCACTGAATTAGTGAAACGATGCTTGTCATCGTGAAATTTCGTTTCGTACCGAAAGTTCGACGAAATAGCGTTCTTTGTTCGAGGGAAATTTCGCTCAAAAGGCCTTGAATTGTCACTCGAACTTTCGCGCGAACTTTCGTGGAAAGTGCGCTTGAACAAAGAACGAAATTCGCGCATTTCGCTTGCGTTACTTTTGGACAATACTGTAAAGTAAAAAACATTTTTTGGTTTTTATCTTTTATCAAAAGAGGAGATCTTCAAACGACAGATCTTTTTTCCATCTCTCACAAATGCTCAGGTCGAGAAAAAAACAAAATGGTTTCATTACAAATCACGACGAGCACAGACGCGCCACCAATGGGGCAAGCCAAGACTAATAGACTTGAGGATTTCTCAGTACACCAAGAGAACCAAACTGCCGTCATTCTAGGACAAAATACACCATCGTCATGTGAAGAAGACTTGAGATAAATTTTTGGCCAAATAAAATCACCACCCCTCCCCCCCCAAAAAAAAGTCTTGCACGAGCAGGGTTCGACCATCTCTCTGAAAATGGTTTTCGCCAATAAAAAACCATTCACTACTCATTTTCTTGGTGTTAACTAAAAAAGGGAATTGGAAGCTAAGGAGAATGACGAAAGGGAGAATGAGCCTATTTGAAAACCTTTTGGCCTCCCTTCCCTTGTGTTTTCTCTTTCGTTTCATGATGGCGAATATTGGGAGCTCTTGGTCCCTGGCTGGTAAGAGTTCGGGTTATTCGAAACATGTCGTTGATCCATTCAAGGCTCTTTATAGCGTGAGGAAGGAAAAGATTCAAAGTATCCAATGTACGTCCTCTGCAGCAGCAAGACCTATTTCGCTTTCGATCAAAAAGAGCAAAAAAAGATTCGGCGGGCTTTACACTATTTGTTGGGCGACGTTTATATCTTTCGTGGCAGACATTCGACCGATTTTTGATTTTTGGAAGAGCAAAAGAATCGACCCTTTCGGCTGAGACAAAAGTTATGATTTCCAGCAGCAAAGGTACAAAATAGATCATGGGTTAGTCAACTGCAATTGCGGACAAGACGAAGAAACCCTATTGGGTTTCACCTCCTATGAGATGGGGAGCGTTTTCTCGCGGTACTATCATAAAACGTTCCACGAGTATCAAAGTGCGACCACTGCGGAAGAGAAAACAGAATTATCTTGCCTCATTGTTCCGAGATCATGATAATGTACAAAAAAGTGGATTTTTAAATTTATCTGAAATCAAGAATCCTGAAATTACAACCGAACGGCTCGCTTATCATTTTTCACTTACAAACTATGAAGTTTTCGATCAGTATGCCCATTCATACAGTTGAGAATTTTGTGGTCAGATCTTTCAATTCATGAAAGAATACAAATCACACAAGCGATGCGGCGCCTGTCCGAAACATCCAAGACACCACTACCACCAGTAGTGGAATTGTCAACCTCAGAAGAAGCTGGTGGGGTGTTACTTCGGCGAGCGAATGTGTTTCGCCATGCCTTTGTTAAAGTGGTATTTGGATCAAGGTCTTTTGTCTTGGGTCTTCATCTAATTCTTCCTGGGTATCAAGGGAAAGAAAATTATTGGCAATGTTATATCAAGTCGAAGAAGAAGAAGAACTCAGTGAACCAGAAGAGATGGAATCAGCCAGCGAGGATGAAGAAATAGATAAAAGACAAAAAAACATAATTGAAGTGTTCCTTCTCATGCACATTAGACCAAAGTTTGAGCGGGCCAAAATAGGTGCTGGATGCTGCCGATTAATCTTCGTCGTCGTCTTCTGGAGGCATCAAAATCGGAGACTATTTGGGAGACATGAAGGATGTCCCCATTAATACACGCGCCAACCAAGAGTATGTGGGGGAGTGATTAAGGAAAGAATGGTAAGAGCCGGAGCAGATGAAAGTGGAGGAGGAAAAAGAGTTCCAGAGCTGGTAAGTTTGTTTAGTGGAGAAGAAGAAGAAAAAAGATGCCTCCTAAAAGAAGCTTTAAAGAAGAAAATGGATTATGGACTTGCCCGTAGTCGTCGCCAACCCACGGAATCCATTTTCTAAAGTGGCTTGTAAAGTCACCAAAGGTCGGAAAACTCTTTTTATCAAGATGTATACAAGAGGACAGGATTCGTTTGACCATAGAATCAGACAGTAGAATTAAAGGAGGATTCTGGACAACCAAGTTCCCTGGCCGTTTGGTTCCTGCATGAGGTCCATGCATGACATACCCCGTCAGAGCCTGATGTCGATGTTGTCAGACTTCAAAGACCTTCTCCCGTATTGCCGAGGTAAATACCCATCACTTTCGATGTCCGCGTTGTGGTGAATCATTCACTGAAAAGAAAAGTTTGGATCGGCATTTCTGTCGTAAACATTAGGGCAAAACAGGAGCTAGTAACAATGAGTGGTGGTGAAGAATTAGTTGTGTTTGAAAATCTACTTTACCCTCTATGAGATCGAGTTTATAGATGACACAGTTTGTTCGATCATACGAGTGTGAGTTTTGTGGGCAGGTGTTCACTTTGCGTAAAGATTGGAAAGATCATACATGGCGTGGCGCGTGTCGAAAGCAGGATTCTCAAGAGGTTTTCAAACGAGGACCGTACCAACCATCTCCCACCGTATTCGGCACACGGATGGTTTAAAACTAGATGAGAAAGATGCCGTTGTCGTCTATCGAGGTGATTTAGATCACTAATTCCGAAGGGTTTATTCGACAAAGGGAATTTGGGGATGAAGCAAAACCTTGTGCTGGTGTCAAAGGAGTCAATGCTAATGTTGTCTACCTTTGGGCGACCAGTCAACGCATGCCTGTAGGATTTCCTACGGTTTGGCCTTTGGTTGAAGATCCCAAAACTGTTCCCTTTCATCTCCACACTTTACAGAGGAGTCATGCGTCTACCTCGCGAATGGAGATTGAAGACATATTACTTACGGTTTTGACGACAAGGATGAACAGGAAGCTGAACTTCGACGTCGAGAAGGGTTTTAATTCCCAGTTAAAAGGAACCACCATGACCGAATAGGAACACAAAAAACTCAAGGAAGAGACATGGGACAAACACAATATGAAGACCTGTCGTGAATTGTGTGACCTTTATTTGTATGACCCCACAGGAGTGTAAGGGGATTGGCAATCTCGGCAGCGCTTATCACAGACTGGGGCTAGGTGGATGGCTTCGAAGACGCAGCTGGACAGGGAAGAATATAGTAAACTTATGACACTGGTAAGATTGTTTCACAAGATCAATGAACTGAATCAGCGGAGACAATGCAGAGCGGTGACCCACATTGGGAATCCAGAATAGTTTTTAGCTTAATTCAATCTCCAACAACAACAACTTGAAGAACCACCACCATGAAGGAATGAAACTGGTGGGAAACTCCGGGTATGGGAAAACAGCCACCAACCAGAAAAGGCAGCGGGATTATATCATCACCAATCTCGAAGGGGGCAGCAAAGATGATCAACCAACGCCAGTTTCGATCTAAGACGCGTTTAGGATGGTTGCACGAGACGGAGACTTTAACAGAACGAGAAGAGAGATTACAACCAAAAGGCTGAATAACAAAGACAGGAAACTCACGTGTCGGTGAAAGGGGAACACAGAAGAGGCCAGTGTCTCCAATGTAAGTAAATTTTGTACTACCAGCACATTACCGTTTTTTCCTTGGCTCAGCCACGAAGCAATGTTGAAAGTGGTGGAACGAATACTTTAATCTTCTTCGGGATGGAATGGTAGGTGGTCCCTCGCTTGTATTCCACAGATACCATGGAAAGAGAGAAGGAAGATTTTCCATCAAGAAAGAGAAGAAAACACAAAGCAAAAAAGGGTTTGACATTCTCACAGACACGATGCGCCATGTCGGACTGGACAAAACTAAAAGAGGAGATTCTCGGTGATGAAAAGCATGTGGACAATGGCTCGAACATTGGTCAAAATAGAAAAAGTTCCAATTCGGATAACAACTACATTGGTGCGAGCATCCCGAGGCATTTGCCACTTAATGTGATGACTCAGAATGGTGATCATTCCATGAAAGAAAAGAATTTCAATTTGGATGAGCCCAAAAGAGAGAAGAGACTTGGGTTGCGTGGCTTACCAGTCGATGGGTGGGACCCTCTTCGTTCTAACTCCAAAGGAAAAGCAGAGTTTGAACAGTGGTACGATGGAACATCCAGATGAATTGGAAGTCGAAGTACACTGTGATGGTGATATTTTGAGCAAGTGAGTAGTGCTCGTTTGGACGCGGGTAAGGATAAAAGCAAAAAAAATTTTGGAACGTTCTCCAAGTGACCTGTTGAAGATTTTTTGCCAATATTTTTTGCCGTTTCGATCGAAGTGAAAGACTCGTCCCTCACCAAGCTCCCTAGAGACATCAAAAAGATTGAAGAGTTTGATCATAACGGCGTGGGGAATCATAATCCTCAACGCGCTGCCGGAGCCATCGAACGTCTCCGTGACTATGATTGGGAAGCTAACACGGATTCTGATATGAGCGGGTTGAGTCCGTCGTTTGAAATGGTACACTGCACTGGGTGACGCATACTGGTCCCTGTGGTCTCTCGAGTGGAAAATTACATCCAGTTAAATGTGTACGATTCCAAAGATCCACAGACCGGTCAGGTCACGCGCTCACATTTTTCGAAGTCAGGGCACGACATAGAATCATGTGTTTGTCTGGCTACTCTCTTTGATTTCTGATCGAGAGTGAAGGCCTCTCATCTTTTTTATGAGAGGAGAGTATGATCTATTTCCAGATGAAAAGATGGATGAAGGTGAAGATGAGGAAGGTTGGTCACGATGAGTGTCCGAAGAAGTGCTCGAACAAGCCCTTACAAAAAACTTTTTGGCGTTGCCTGGGAATCGAAACAACTACGAGTTTTACAGAACCAATCTTTGTTCCCCTCAGAAACCCCTTATATCAAGAGGGATTATGCTGCTACCTAGCGAATGGAGATAGAATGGTTGATTTTTATGGCTGAATTGTACCCAACCAAATATTCCACATCTAGGGAATTATGGTCTTTAAAAGAAGGTCGGAGAACGTGTGGGCCAAGAAATATAATTTACCCCAGCAGATTGCGTTTGCTGTGTATCGATACACCAAACGGGGCATGTGTGAGTTTTATTATGATTTTCTCGACACGCACCTCGATCGCCACGACTTCCAGGTAATGGAAAGGGGCATGAAGAAAGAACCACAGACGTGTGGTGGTGGTGGTCGAGTTACGCCTGGAATAGAGATAAACGTCAGAAAAATTGAGTGACTAAAGAAAGAACAAAGATGTTTTTGAAGAGATTTTCAACATCTTCCAAAAATCAAAGGAAGATGAAAATCGATATGTCAAGGGAAACTATGATCTGCTTCCAAACGAAGATGAGAAAGGTTGGTCTCGTCGAATGTATGAGGAGATATTGCAAGGGATCCAGAACAGTTTTTAGCTCAATTCAATCTCCAACAACATAAGCAGTTCTTTGGTTATTTGTAGTCGATGCAAATTATCTTACCTTGCTGTTGAAGAATAACTTGAAGAACCACCACCACCATCAGTCGTTTAAGTATTGAGAGAAGGAGATGCGGCGCCCGTAGGTGCTCAAGTTGTGATTAAGACGCTCATAGAAGAGAAAAATGAAGTTCCGTTGCAACCAGAATCCGGCACTGAATGGGAAGTACCCACCGGACAAAGAGTGTCCACATCGTAAGAAATCCTATTCAGTCGCCACCATTGGCCCATCGATGACAGGCCTGGCCAACGCGACCCCATCAATACGGTTCGTGCCCGCCAGTGTTTCCGATCGAAGCCTTGTGACTTTCGGTGATTTATATCAAGAGACACTCAACAAGATCGAGTATTTGAAGCATTTTTTGGGCTCAGATAAAGTTGAGTGAGAAGTGGCGATTCGTTCCGCGTCGTCAAGGAGCAGCTCAATACTTACATGTGTGGTAATTGCAGACGAGTTTTGCCGATTTCTTTGAGGAAAAGAAGGGAGCAGATGAAGAAGAGTCGATTCCTGAAGATCTCGAAAGTAAACTGAATTTTTGAGCTTGCTTTCCAATAGCGGCAGCCCCATCTTAGTGGATGTTCTTGTGCCTGCATGTGGAACGAGAAGTGGAGTTTCAGCGATGAGGAGGAGAAATTCGGTCGTTTTTGAGTCTTTTAATCATAAAATCATTTTAGGTTACGAGTCCGAATCGGTGTCTTTGTGGTCTGCTGATTCTTTTTTTGAGCCTGTGTGTCTTACTAAGTACCCCTCGAAGAAGAGCTCTGATCGATTCAACACACATGTAGTTTTAAGGACCCCATTTACTGGTTCGAGGATAACAAAATTGGGTGTGGGTACGACCCTTTGGAGTAAAATTTGGGTAAGAAAAAGAAAATCCGAAAAAGGGTCGTTTTTTTGCCCGTGTTGATTGAGAGAAATGGAGGAGGAGGAGGAGGAAGAAATGGAAGAAGAAATGGAAGCTGAAGTGATTGTGAGATAAGCTGAGGAGGAGGAAGGGGATAGTGCGCTACTGTATCAAGTCAAATGTCACAATTTGGAAAAGTCTACGATGCAGACCATCTATGTGTATGCTGGACTGGAGGGGAAAGGTCCATGTTTACGCCGAATTTACAGGTGTATTCACGGTCGGATCAAAGAGCAGAGATGACGACCGTTTTGAGAGGGGAAGATTGTTGCGAGCGATTTATTCGTGTGTTGGATGAGATCGCCGATGGTGCCAAAGATCCTTTGACGCAAAAACCAGCCTTCAACCTATTGTGGTCTTGTTCCATAACCTCCAAGCTTTCGATTCGTACTTTATTTTACACGAATTGTATCGATAAGGTAGAACGGT
Organism: Montipora foliosa; assembly: GCF_036669935.1. Lineage (NCBI taxonomy): Eukaryota > Metazoa > Cnidaria > Anthozoa > Scleractinia > Acroporidae > Montipora > Montipora foliosa. Next base: position 25,042,885 of record NC_090878.1, read on the forward strand.
GATGAATCCGTTGACAGTGGCAACTAAAGTGTTAGCGTTTTCTTTATTTTCCAAGTTAGGAAAGAAAGATTTCCTTCAAGGACCGTTAGGAGGTACAAAAGAAACTGAATAACCCCAACCAAGATTAGAAGATCAAACCATCGAAGATTGGTTGGCTGAAAAAGATCATTTCCAATTTACTCGCACAGAAAGTTGCATCATGAAAGTTCATCGGCGGCGGCGGTAGCAGAAAAATATCTTACCTGGCTCAGTTGTCGTTTTACCGAAAGATTATGGTATTGAAGAAGTCAAGAAAGGGTTCTTTCCTCATCGTTTTAATTACGCGCACCAACCAAGAGTATGTGGCCAGGGAAAGAATGGTATGAGCTGGTGCAGATGGAAGTGGAGGAGGAAAAAGAGTTTCAAAGTTGGTACAAGAGGCAAGTTTGATTTACAGAGAGAGTTGCAAGAATATGGCACAAGTCGGATGTTTTTGGACAAAAGAGGCTAAAATGTGCCCAAACACATCGAAATGACCGATTGGCGGCACGGGTGTAGAGAGTATTATGGTTCCTGTTGGAACAAGAAGCCGTGGAATTCTGACCGAACATATGCATAGTTGAATGATACCACAGCGAGTGACTAAGACTCGTGACACCTCTGGTAGACCAGATCCAAAATACGGTTCCCAAATCGCTCGAAGACTTATCCCTCCGCGTCGGATATATGCTGCTTGCACCTGCATCGTGTAATCCAGACCAGGACCAACTTTCTTCAACCGAAAACCGCGATTTTCATGGTCACCCTATTTCATTACGGTTTTGACGAGAAGGATGAACAGGAAGGTGAACCAACCAAGAGTCTCACTGTTTAGCTACGTCTTATATGGAAAACGAGAAAAACTGTTGTTGCAACACCGCATAGTCTTTGTCGACTAAGATCTGGGAACGAGAATTTATTGTCATGTGAGAATGCGAGTGATTAGACAAGAAACAGCAGCCTCAGTAGGATGCAGGAGAGGGAACAAACCGCGAATTCCGTATGAAAATGCCTCAATCAAGTTTACGGGATCAAATCAAACCAATTTGGTAGGTTCGTTGTTTCCTCGATCAGTTATATGAGCTGATTTTAGAAAGCAGCTGCGATGGCTAAGGCGAGGCATGGTTTTTAGTGAGGCAACAACAAAGCCCCGCACCCAGTTCATTTTGCTGTAGAAGGACGATGAAAATTGAAAGGATTGGCTGAAAACTGAACTAAATTGGTTCATTTAACCCTTTAATTAGCACCAGTCGGTGCGAGGTCGAAGAAGATTTTCAACAAGTCAAGGCAACATGTGGAAATGGAGATAAGATTCGTTTTAGTATCGAATCAGACACTAGGATACAAGGAGGACTTTGGAAGTGTTTTGAGAATTTAAAGATTTGTTATTTTTTTAGAAGTGATCTTTTTGATGTTTTTACCGGCTATTCCATCCACATCAGCCGATTTGACAAAGGAGCTGCGAATATTTGGGAGCGTGCATTAGACGTAAAGATGCCGGATTGCCCACATTGTAAGAAGAGTTTCCCATTAACAAAGACTCTCAATCGCCATATCCAAGAGAAGCATAAAGAACCCAAGTTTCGCTGTGAGAATTGTGATACTACATTCTCCAGGAAAAAGAGTTGGGTAAAACATCGTGAGACAGGCAAGTGTCAACCAAAAGAGGGTCACAAAAGAAAACAAGTGTGTGGGTAAGGCCAGTGATGAACCACCTGCTAAAAGATTAACACAGTAAGACGAAGGGGGCAACATTTTGCAAGCCCAAGGTAAAGACCATATTAGCCAACGGGCTGGAAGGTAAGTAAGTGGTTTAGTCGTTTTCTTTGGCCTCGTCCAAAAACGGCAGCCTGGGTACCGTGTGGCAAAATAAAAGACTCTCGTTTTACCTTAAAAAAATATTTTTCGGAGTGTTCCTGTCCAACGTTGAGCTAGACAGAGATGCACCAACTCTTCGAATGCGAGACGTGTCACGAAAATGGTACGGACAGGGTAATGTATGTTCCCTGGCAGCAAAAAACTCCCGTCAAGACACACCTGGTGTCGAATGTAAGACCTGTGAGAGGACCTTTTCCCACTGAGTTCCCTTTGGATGCAATTCGTGACGACAGGCTATGCCTTTAAGATGACTACGTGGAAGAGCTTTAACAAAAACATCGTGAACAAAACTCAGTCACCCATCTTTACATTTTTTTTTTTTATAGCTGTGTTTTTGTAATTTGTAGATTCATGATGGTGCAATAAGAAAGTTCAAAGAATCGCCGTTTAAGTGCCATAGATATGGGAGATCAGTTATAAGCAATTCTCATGCCAAAGATCCAGAGGCAATGCCCAGCGAAGATTCATTCGTGAGTCTCAAAGCGACTCACAGAATCCCAGCAACAAGGAAAATAAGTTCGAAAGACGGTAAAAGGTCAGAAGCCCTGTGAAAAGACTTGTGAACTCGAGTAGGGAAATCAGAGAGAGAGTGAAGAGCCCTGAGAAATGCAAGTAAAAACTCAACAAAGCAAACATCAGAGATTTTCGTTTATGCTCAAACCATCATCTGAACAAACAATACAGCATGAAGCTGCAATGCTGGCTACCTTTCAGACATTCCAGTTTGGACGAAATCAATCACGGTGACCCGACTTTGGCTGTGATTGGCGTTTTTTCTTCTTTCGGGTTGGTACAATATCCGTTTAATATTAAAGGGGGCAGTGTCACTCCTGTCTTTACAAAAGACACCAAAAATTAAATATGAATAGCTCTTTGGGCCAGAACTATCACCCCAAAGTGAAAGAATGAGTCTCGGGTCTTGATAAAGTAACGCCATAACATCAAAAAACCAACCACGATTCTTCTGGTCTAAGCACATCTGTGAGTGTTGGAAGATTTCAAAAATTTTTTTTTTGATCTGGCGGTAAAAAAGCCCCATCCATCTGCTAAACAGTAAATAAACGAGTCAAATGACAGGGAGCCGCAAAATGAGCAGTTAACGGAAGTTTTTAAAAGCCACCGACACTTGACCAAATGGATAATGGTTAATGGCTTGCCCAAAATCCGGCAGTGCCCATCAAAGAAGCCATTAAAAAATAAATAAAAGAAAAATTTTCAAACTTGGCAGAGCTCTTTATTTAAAACACCAATTTTTCAAGTCATCATATAAAAAATTTGTAATCTCCACTCCATCCAAAGAGAAAAAATGGTATTTGGCCTTTGGATCATAGACAATATTAGCAGAGAGAACCCCGTTTCGTTATTCTCGTTTGACAAAAATGACTCGTCCAAAAAAATTGAGAGCATGGCGCTCTACCTATGCAAATGTGAAATGGGATCTAATAAAAAAAAGAGAGATGATAAACGCCTTGCAAAAACATGTGGACAGAAGTGTGTGACAGCAGCTTGTTTGAGCACCAAAAAATTGGCAAAAGCCATTTATCACAATCCCCATAGGCAAGGAACCTCATCTTGCCGAAAACACCAACGACTCGAGAGACATTCGCCAAACGACAAGATTTTTCATCGCATCCTGATGGCGACCCCCTTGTTTTTAGTAAACGACCTGGTAAAACACAGTGTTACCATAGCCGACAACGAGGAAACAAAAACCAACCATAAAAAAGGTATTAAAGATGAATAGCTGTTTTTTGGGGGGATGATTTAAAAGGCATTTTAAAAAATATATTTATTTTAATCCTTCTAAAAATTTCAGATGATGGCGTAATAGCTATCGAAAGGCAAGTCGTCCACCGATTTGAACAGAGTGTTTCTGTGTTCGGTGGTAGTGGTAGTCGTCATTCTAACAACAACAACAACAACAACAACGACAACGAAGCACGGCAACGACGACGAACCGTGTTTTCCAAACACCAAACTAACACCTTGGAAGAGAAGTTCTGCAGCACAAAATACCCCTCTTTTATGGAAGGACACGAGCTGGCCATCCAACTCAACTTGAGCAAAAAGCAAATCAAAACGTGGTTCCAAAATCGAAGATCTCGATGGCGCAAACTCCAGATGCCACAACCGACCCAAATCCCCTTGGCGGCGGCAACTGCAAGAAACACGAGGTGGTTTGTAGTAACCTTCCCCAAAAAAGACGACAACAACAACAAACCCAAAACCCCTTGGCGGCAGCTACACCTCCTCCTCTAGCCTTCAAAGCACCAAGTCTACCAAAAAATCCCTTGCCTTGCCCTAGACCAGTGGGGGATCTGTGCTACGGTTGCCAGCTCTTGCAAATCATTCACCAAAAGATGACTCCGACTGTTTCGGCGGCGGCGGCAGGCAATCCTTTGGTCATGAGAAGTGGTTATTTTTCCCCAGTTGCTGCTCCCCTGAACTACTCGAACTAATCGATGATGATGATGAAAGAGAAGGCATCGAAACAAGCAAGCCCGACTTTGCTGTAAAGACGTGTCGTCATTTTTTATTTTTAAAATTTTTGGTTAGTATGTATTAAAAAATAAAGAAGAACATCAATAAAAGGCCCAGTCGAACGGGCTTTAATGGTCGTGAGGTTTTTTTTTTTGTATTTAAAAAAAATCAGTTTGGTCGTATCGATCACCAAAGAAAGGGGAGGATAAAATTTTTTATTTACCCTTTTAGATTAGATTACAAAGAATCAGCTAAACACCAAAACTTCCCCCTCCAACAAATTATAATAATAATTAATTTTTGAATGAACCCCCATTTGGACGACCGCCGTGGAGATAAAAATAAAAAAAA
>NC_090878.1:25065112-25095112 GCF_036669935.1 Montipora foliosa
AATAGTAGACCTAGATGAAAAACTAAAACAAACCCTAAAGAATACAAAGTGCGAAGGTGTGAAAGTAAATCAATTGTTTACTTTCTTTACTGTATCATTACACGAAACAACGGTGGCACGCCAGGTCTGGGTACGAGTAAAAATGTGTCAGGCGTTTCAAACTCTTCGTTGCAATATTAGGTTAGGGAGCTTACAAAACGAGGACGACGATGGCTACGAGGACTTGATTTAAAAATACAAATCCGCGTTCCTCATATCACTACAAAACTATTTCATGTCGTTCCGCGTTAAAAATGTGTAGTAACTAACCAGGAATTAATTAAGTGGTATGAGTGGGTTGGAAGCGTAGAGAGAGAGAACTGAAAATTCATCGTCATGTGCTAACGTCCTCCACAGAACCTTGAATTTAGTCATTTCACGTCGTCATTTAGGAGATGACGGCAAAAAAATGTACCAAAACGTAAAACGCACGTGCAAAGCGTGCAGAGCCATTGTTTTTGCTCACTAAACCTATTGTTTTGTATCGTCGTCGTTGCCGTCGGCGTCGTCGTTTCGTAAGCTCCATATTGTTGCGAGGGCTCTTTCTTTAGTATCTTGTTCCCGTTTCTGCTATAAAAGGACCTGCGAAGGAACTTAGATTATCATTTATGTCAGGTGAGAAATATGTGAACAAAATATTTCTACTATTTTCAGGGTCTGAGAGCGCTAAACTGTCACCGAACTAAACGTTCGAATCATGTGAACTATCGGTTCAGATGACCCCTGCAGAAGACTTTTTCGAGTTCAACCCCCCCTTCCACGTGGATTTCCAGGGTCCTTGACCCCCCCTCCCACGAGAATTTCCAGAATCCCATCCGTCAGGGGGGTGTGGATTTTTTCTGGAACAACCCAATAGAAAAGTCTAAGACGGAGGATCAGTGGCTTGGATCTTTAAAACGTAGATTAGGGAAAGACGAACCCTTTGGTATTTCATGGCCGCAGCAGTACGTCTTAAGTCTCAGTACTGGCTCTCACAAGTCAACAAAAAGACACTTTAAATTTTACAAGAATTGTACCCAAAAAACGACTCGTACATAAGAGAAAAAAGTGTTCAAACAAATGAATAAATAAATGATTTGAGGTATCACAGGTAACTGTTAAAGAGAAGCCATATACTTCGAAATATTGATGTAGCGCATAACAATATTAGTCTCCTCAATTTTAAAAAACTTCAGAAGTATCTCGTTCAATTTACATTTAAAGGTGTTTTCTTAAGCTGGCGAATCTCAGAAGAGATACCATTCCATAGTTTTGTACAAATTCTAGAAAAGGACAATGACCAATGGTTTCTTCTCGACATTTCTACATGGAAGTTTTCAGCTATAGCAGACTGCTTGGATTAGGAATGAATTTGTTTCGAGGGGTTAAATACATTTGGAGCATGCTGATTGTCAACATCATGTAGCAAAGAGGCAACTAATTTAATGTAAAGTAATTTAACTGGCAGAATTTCTGAGTTTACAAATAGAGGCACACTATGAGATTTATAATCTATGAAATACATTAAATGCAAAGCTCGCTTTTGTATGGTGACAATTTTGTCCAAATGTATATTTAGTGCCTGACCCCAAGCAACTGAGGCGGGTAAGACTGGAAATTTTGTCTCTGTACAGCTTATATTTTGCAGGATCGCCTGAATGAAAAAGATCATTTTTTATGGATTTACGTAAACCGCTAGATATCCGCAGTTTAGAAAGTTGCTTGGCCTTGCCTTAGAAAACAGTTTTTAGAGGAGCATGTTTATTGACAATTTTATTAAATTTATTGTAAAACGAGGAAAAGAACCTGTCAACAGAGTCATTTGCTGTAGGCCTACCCAGTCGATTTGGGACATATCTCTGATAAAGTATTCTTCAGAGAATTTTGACAAGCCCTAGGATTTGAAATCCCATGGAAAACAAATTTTCGGTTCCGAGCACAGAGAAAATGGGAACCCATCTGTAACTATCTTTTGGTTCCATTAAAATTCATGGGAACCTGTTTTTAATTATAATAATAATCACTGATTTCAATAAACATCTTGTAAATACTTTAAAACAGAGCTGGACAAAATGCTTGAAAAAGTCGCAAAATAGATCTGCTAATTCATAGATCGAACTAAGAAGCATACTCACATGAAATTTTCGCTTCAAATCTTGCATTGCAACAAAGAGATTTGGCCCTCATCCTAAGTTTTCGCGGTGAAATCTTCACTGAAAGACCACCTCTTAAATGTTTTGAAACTTACAGAGTCGTATTTTTCCTTTTTGGTGGCAGAAGCCATAATGATCACACGGAGAAAGCAACACGTGGGCCACCAGTACCGTGCAATGCACTTTGGGCACGATACAAGATGGCGGCCAGGACGAAAGATGCTAAACAATGTTTTTGTTTCATATTGAAGCAGAGTTAACCAATGAATTGCTCTATTAGTTAAGAATGAGAGCGGGAAAAACTCGCATCAAGTGAATTTTGATCGGTAAGGCTGCATATTTACCTGGGAAAATATTTTCCGGTTCCGTTATTTTAACCACACGGTAACAACACTGTACAGGAAACAATCATTACCGTGAAATCCTAGGGCTTGTTTTGAGTAATCATGCATTGTAATAAATACCCTGATAATGAGATTTTAGAGAAAGAGAGTGAATGAAGCAGAATTGAGAGAAGTGGTAGCTAATATCTGACACAATGTTGCCACTGGAAAGTTTTACTGTCAAGTCTATTTAGAAAAATAATTTATAATAATATAATAATAATAATAATAATAATAATAAGAAGAAGAAGAAGAAGAAGAAGAAGAAGAAATGCGACCTTTTCACGACAGAAAAACTAATGATAATTAACTCCAAGCCCAATGAACTGCTAAACAAAAGATCTGAACTTATCTCGAAGTGCCACCACGAAAACAAGTTCTACTTAAGGAACAATTGACTGTCATCTTTATAAATAGACTTTCTCTCACAACCCACGCCCTTAAATAGCTCACTCACGTCCATTGTAATTATGCAAATAACAATAGCTTCTCTCACACGCTTGTATATCAACTAAGTGATAGGAATTTTCTTTATTAAATACTGTCTGATGAGTGCGTAAGCACAAAACTCGGAGTAACAGTGAATCATGTGTTGGTTTCATTAGCCTCACCTTTCTAAAAATAATTTATAGATTTAGCCAAGCCTAAAGGCCGAGCTCTCTGGTTATTTAATCTTACTGCCTGTAGGGTTAGTGAAAATAAAAGGTTTTCAATTGTCCACGTTTTGATGTTTCCAGTTGCTGCTTTAATAGTTAAATCATTTCCTTTGCTTTCTTCTGTAGAAAAATACATTGCCTAACTAGTGAATTCCATGGTAAATTTATGCTAAAAACCGATATTGCATGAATCATAAAGCAATGAGTGCAATATCGGTTTTTCGAGTGGAATTTACTTTGAAAGTAGAGCATGGTTCTTTAAACATTGTACTCAGCAATATGCTCTTGGTGTTAAAATTTGGAACTGAATTCCACCCTCAATAAAAGTACAAAACCAAATTAATTATCGGAAATTGATGAAGTGTTTACTTGAAGACGTTTTGCAGTCTGAAGATGACTATGGTGAACTCCCCCGCCTTACTGAGCTTTTCGCTGCCTGTGAACTCCTTAGCATAGTCGTATTAAATCAGGCTCACAAACCCAAGCCCGGATTTTGGATTCTCTAAAAACACTTCCAGGAAAAGAAAAAAAAAAGATTTCGATAGGAAAGGGGACGGTTCATGGTTTACATTTGGAGCATGGAATGAAAATGCTTACTGTATGGTAGGGTTTTGTTCAATTGAAAACAGTAGTCTTACTGGTGATGGAAATGGTAAATAATGCCCTTATTTAACATTATTAGCTGATGTAGCTCTTATTTAAACACAAAACAAAAGGGTATAAGTGCATACATCCTTATGCATCAGTCAATTCTACCACCTGTGCCCATCTTCTCCCACCCCCACCCCCCTCCCCCCAGGATAACCCCTGGCATTTGTATTTTATTTTTTAAAGGATTTAGAAAATTCCCAGGGGGATATATAAGCCATCCAAATGCCCTGAGGTAGGATCGTCGTTTACATGATAGTTAATTCTCATTCTACTTTTCACTCCACGTTTGTTGAATGTGAATGCATATTAATTTAACGTACCTGTTGTTGGTATTTTACCCTGGATTCCTTTTACATCACATAGAACAAGTCACGCGCTGAAAATATGCTCAATGCAGTCAGCCGCGTTGAAAATCGCCCCCAAGTTTCATCACCTGTGGCCACTGTTGCACTTGTGGTTCCAGCGGTTGAAGAACACAGAAGACTTTTTGGTTACAGACCACCGAACAACAGTCGGAGGATATGAAATGCTGAGAACAGGTGAAAGCGGAAATCGTCAGCTTATGGTGTTACCCATACCACCTGGTGGGTATACTGTACCATACCTCAAAGCAACCATTGCCTCTGCTAAGGGGTATATAAGGCCCCTTAAGAAGGACCTAGTGTTTACACCTTCATCAGAGCAGGACCAAATGCAAGTGCGATGATAAGTATTCCCTTTACAGGACTCACGGTACTCAATACGCTTTGGTGAAGTTTACTTCAAACTACAAACAGTTGCTTATATTTGTGAAAGGGAATAACCGTATAACTAAAATGAATGAGTGAATAAATAAAATTAATAAACCTATGAACGAATGAACAAACAATGGAATTAACAGCACTGAAATGATGAACATTAGTAGTCTTTACTGTTTCACGTACAGTATGTCAATAAATGATACCATCATGTTTCATTGTTAGTGTCTTAAAAGATCCCCAAATAATTAATGAAGTCTTTTTTTACAGACTTCCATTTGCCCAAAAGTGTTGTGTGTAAATTGAAAATCCCAAGTCCCAAGTCCCAAGAGAAGTGTTGCTGGGGAGGTTAACGTTGCGGGTGAAATTGACAAAGTATTCACCAAACATGTCATCGAACCTGCTGAACACTCCTTGGGCGAAATAATTTCCAACATTTTCCTCCGAGATAAAAAGGATGGAACTCATCGAATGATCTTCAATTCAAAAGTGCTAAATCAGTATGCTGTCAAAATCCACTTTAAAATGGACACGATTCATACCATAACCAAATTAATTGAGAAAGATTGTAGTATGGCATCTGTTGACTTAAAGGATGCATACTATTCTGTGCCAATCGCCAAATCTCACCGAAAATATCTTAGATTATTGTTTAAAGGACATCTGTTCCAATTTACCTGCCTCCCAAACGGGCTATCCTGTGCCCCCGAAAATTCACGAAACTCTTGAAACCAGCCCTCTCTAAATGGCATGAGAAGGGCCACATTTCTAGTGGGTATATTGATGACCTCTACCTTCAGGGCAGCACTTATAATGATTGTGCTGTCAATGTCATTGACACCTTCACCTTATTCCACTCGCTTGGGTTCACCCCAAATCTGGATAAGTCAAATTTTAATACATCACAGAGGATGAATTTCTTGGGTTTCACCCTTGATTCCGTCAACATGACAATTACTACATAATGATAAGAATGATAAGGCGTGCAAATTACAGTTTGCTTGTCTGGCATTGCTCCATAATATGCACCCCACCATCCGAGAAGTAGATCGTGTTATTGGTAAACTGGAAGCTTTATTTCCAGGGGTAATGCATGAGCCTCTATATTATCGAACCTTAGAGAGCTGCAAAATTGTAGCCTTGAAGGCTTCCAAAGGCAATTTCAATGCACGCTAGCCCTTTCTGGCCTGGCAAAATCTGATCTTCAGTGGTGGATAGATCACATTTTAGACTCTCATAATTTGATGGCACGTGCCCCACCACAATTTACTCTATCGACCGATGCGTCCAATGAGGGTTGGGGAGCAGTGCTTGGGAGTCAGTCAACTGGAGGCCTCTGGTCCTCAGAGGTAAAAACCCATCATATTAACTATCTCGAGTTACTAGCTGTGTTTTTAGGCCTTAAGGCGTTTTCTTGCGCTCTGTGCATTACGCACATCCAGCTCCTGATTGATAACAGTACAGCAGTCACTGTTATAAACCACATGGGCACGAGCCATTCTGAGTGGCTGAACGATCTCGCTAAAGAGATCTGGGGTTGGTGCAAAAGAAAAGATATTTGGCTTAGTGCTGCGCATATTGCCAGGTCGTGTCATGTGGAGGCGGACTTCCAATCCAGACAAAGTTGCTCTAAAACCGAGTGGATGCTAAATGCAACGTCTTTATCACAGGCTCTCCACGAGCTTCATTTCAAACTAGACACAGATTTATTTGCCTCCCGGCTAAATTACCAGTTTTCCCAATATGTCGCCTACCGCCCAGATCCTGGGGCTATTGCTGTAGACGCGTTCTCTCTAACTTGGACTGAAATGAAATTTAAGGCATTCCCTCCTTGTAGTGTAATAACCTCAGTCCTAAAGAAAATACGGGAGGACAAAGCAGAGGAGATCTGTGTACTGCCCAACTGGCCAACACAACCGTGGTTTGCAAAAGCAACACGCATGACAAAGCGGCCACCAGTCTACCTAAAACCAAGCAGTCACCTGTTTCTGTTTCTGCCAAATAAACCAGACAAGCTACACCCTCTTTACCAGAAACTAGAGCTGCTCGTATACATCTTATCCGCAAAAGACTAGACCGCACGGACCTTCCTTTGAATGCCAAGGCCATTATCATGGCTTCTTGGCTCGGGGGTGCTGGCAAACAGTACCACACCTACCTGGGAAAATGGAAAAGATTCTATGCGCAGCGGAGCATCTGTGCAACGGAAGCCACTGTTGAACAGGGATTCGATTTTCTGGCTTCTCTTTTCGAGGAAGGTCTCGAGGTCTGTCCGCACTGTCTGCACTGTCCTGCGTTTTCATCCTGCAAGGGGGCACTACCTTTGGAACACATCCCCTTGTTTCTCGTTACCTTAAGGGGGTTTTTGAGCTAAAGCCTTCTCTACCCTGGTACAACACCATTTGGGATGTCAGTGTCGTTCTACCCTACCTCAAAACCTTGCAACCAGCCCTCAGCCTTAAAGTTCTTACCCTTAAACTGACTAGCTTGCTGTGCCTGCTTTCCGGTCAAAGATGCCAAACTCTGTCCAAACTGCGAATCAACTGCATGCAAAAACTTCCAGACTCATATGTGTTTACCATATGCGAACCGCAAAAGACCACCAACCCTGGGAAGCATAATGCTCCCCTAGAATTTGCAGTTTTCAGGGCCGACCCTGACCTTTGTATCGTTGCACACCTCGAGCAGTACCTGACTGCAACTGCACATTTCCGGGAGAATACTTCACAACTACTCCCCACCTATGTGAGACTTAAACCTGTTTTCAACACCACTATAGGCAAATGGCCGAGGTCGGGGCTCAAGGACGCCGGGGTCGACGTCACTCAGTGCTCTGCTCACAGTGGCCTGTCAGCCTCCACGTCATTTGCCTCTCAGGCTGGGGTTGCACTGAAGGACATCCTCAAGGCTGGTGGTTGGTCCAATGCACACACGTTTGCTAAGCACTACAATAAGCCTAGTGACAGAAACCTTGGCACTTCTATGCTCGAGCACTTCCATAACCCAGTCCTTTCATAGCTTATATTGTGTCATTTGATTCGCTTTGCCCTTCCATGTACCAGTGGCAAAGTTGTTGCGTAAATAAATGCACGTTTACTCTTTTCACTACATATTCGTCTTCTCTACCAGGCCCTTCCTTTCATTTATGTCGCATCTCCCAGGGCTTTCAAATCTCATTGAACCCGTAGTGACTTGGACTGATAACAAGGTAGAATTATAAAATTAAATGAGACTTACCTTAAGTCGATGTTTGATTGGAATTCTACTTCGTAATCAGTCAGGAACGAAGAAGTTACATATCCAGCCCTGTGCTGTTTTCCCACCCAGCTCCATTGTTCCTCTTGTTCTCCGCTGGAAACGCTCCCTTTAAAGACTGACCTGATAAGCATGCGCATGCTTCTCATGTAACTCCTTCGTTCCTGACTGATGACAAAGTAGAATTCCAATCAAACATCGACTTAAGGTAAGTCTCCTTTAATTTTATAATCAAACCTGTGATATCCCAAATATTATTTACTTGTACCTGACACAGTTTTGCCAGGGGAAAATCTGTAAATGGTGTAAGATGTTAATATAACTCTCCAACTTCAAATCCTCAAGCTCACTTACCTTATATAGCTCAAGAAAATAAATTTGCTTTCTCATTACCTTTATAGTACATAATGCTATAGCAAAACCAAAGACTATGCTAGACCAATTAAGGGAGGGGCTGAAGAATGGAATTGTATCCTGACTTCTTTAAGGAGTTATTTGTAGCAGGAGACAAAGAAGTAACTGCTGATGACATCAAGACTTCAGTTCCCGTCAGATTTAAACCAAAATAATGAGAACATCAAGGAATATATTCTACAGTCTCTTACAGATGCATCTGTCTTGGTCTTTGCCACAGGTTCCCCGAGTCTACCTGAGTTTGGGCTGGGTGTCATTCAGATCGAGTTAAAGGATACAGAATCAATCTTCTAGTCAGCATGAGCATTTCGTATAACCCTACCAAGGTTCTTCCCAGACGAAGACACATTTTCTTCAGCACTGAAGGCTGTGTGTAAGAGCGAATGAAAAGCCTTTTCAAGCGTTTAAAATGGGGCGTGCTGTGGATAAGGCACATAATTATTTTGATTACGAAACTTGTGACCACAAAAATGTGGGATAATTGTTAAATTATTTTCATAGTTGGGCACAGTTTGTGTTATTGTATCTTACTATATTACATCATTGTCATAATTATTACGACAAAGCCAATCAATTTTTTGTTGATTCCAGACAGAATTTTCTAGTTAGAGTTGTTATAGTTGTAAGTTCTATGGTACAGTTGGTACGGTTGTTTAAGTGATTATGAACCCCTCATTTTCTGATGTGATAGGTGCAAGTTACTGTGCATTGTTTTGCAAGGTTTTGTGCCCTAGCCAATCAGCTGATTTTTTTTTACTAGAACTATGTGAAAAGTGTTAACACCTATACATAAGGGGATATTTTTAACCCCTTGTTGTGTTGGTTTTATAGTCAATTAAATTTTATTGGTTTTAGAAATGATTGTAAGATTTATTTGACTTCACTAGAACTTTATATTTTAGTCAATTTAGTTTCAGCACTCAAATTATGCAAACCAAAAGACAATAAAATTGTTGTGTTGGTATGTGCCTTCATTGGCATTTACGCAATCAGAACACAGAAAGGTTTAATTTGAAGTTCAACTGTACTCAGTTTATAATTTAACTGGACTCTTCTGATGTTAAGTTATGATGCATCTACAACATGTGTGTTGACAAATGTTACTGTTTCCATGTAAATGTCAATCCCAAAAGATTCACTTCCTCTCAGTGGGTCAATGCTGTTGAGACGTTCTTGATACTGTTCTGGAGATAGAGAGCACCCGAAGTTGCTTCCTGAGGAAGTGGGACATCCCAGTCAATTCCATACCGCTCAACTCCTCCTGGAAAAAAACAAAGAAATTAGGCAGTTTTCCTTATTTTTCCCCTTCTTATGTCAATACAGCAAGGAGCCAAAGGGTGACTGCTCTTAATATATTCGCATTCTTCCAAACAGATTTACTCCAATCATCAGAAATCAGCTGGAAACCGGAAACTGACCTATTCAACTTCTGATTGGAAAATGGCTTCACAAAAGAATGAGAATTAATTGAAGGTGTTCACCCTTTTGGACTCCTTTCTGTAAATTAGAGTCTGGCCTACCCCTTTTAATTAAAATCTATGCAAGCTGTTTTTAATAACTTTTATTTACTTGGTCAAAAACCTGCTTTATTGACATAAATTATCATGATGCCAGTAAGTCAACACTTAAATCAAGCCCCTCTGACAGGAATGGGGAGGTGTGAGTTTTGGGGGCACATTGACTTAAAATTTGTTTTCAATTTTCACTCTGTTTACCTGAGAAGTAGGCTCATAAACATTGCAAACATGCTGGGAGCTCCTCAAGTTGAGAATGCCAAGAATGTAAAAAGGCAAAGGACTTCTGTTGCCTGCTGTTCTTATCTTATCCTATGGCGTACACAACCTTGTTTCCATTTCTCTATGTGCCTGTTAATTCTTGGAACGTACACATATTGTAAAGAAAATAAATGCTGTGGGTTTGATGGTTCCAATACACCATTATCTTCCAAGTGGTAAAATAAATGGTAATAAATGTAAGAGACCTAATCAAACAATCACGCCATAACCTTTGTATTCTTTGGTTGTGAACACTGCGACCTGTGATCATGCTTCCTCTCCCTGGCTCCCTCTAGGGG
Source organism: Montipora foliosa (assembly GCF_036669935.1). Classification (NCBI taxonomy): domain Eukaryota; kingdom Metazoa; phylum Cnidaria; class Anthozoa; order Scleractinia; family Acroporidae; genus Montipora; species Montipora foliosa. The sequence continues at coordinate 25,075,454 of NC_090878.1, forward strand.
TGTTGTAATGTATTTTCGCCGCCTTTGTCTGACCGCACTCTTGATGGCAATCCATATTCTTGCTTAGCTTTCAGAAAGGCACCTAGGACAGTTTCAGCTCGATTGTTGGTACTGCATTTCAAAAAAACGGGGATTCTTGTAAAGCCATCTATTCTTCCATGGATGACCATTATCCACCTAGAAATTAAGATAAGTTTAATATATATGTTGCTCCTTTCATAATACAAGTAGATTAAGAAAAAACAACTTTCTATATGGGAATTGGTAATAATGGGTAAACTTGAGTAGCTCTTGCACTACAAACCACCACCCCCCTCCCTAAAAAAATATGAAGTAAGTGCTACAAATAATATGAGTTTCAGTGTGAAACTGTTTGGATGGCTACAAAATGTCCTCCTGAGAATGTTTTTCGTGTAAAGCATCAACAAAATACGTATGCATTACTTGCAGAAAACCGGTGTGTAATTTTGAGTGGTGTTCATATGCAGCCCTGGAGGAAACCCAAGGTTGGGAAGCCTTCCAAAACGTGTCAAGATGTGATGTCTGCTACAGCAAGAGTAAAACTGGTTTTGAAGATTGTTCAGAGCAGTCATTACCAATAAATTCCAGTGGGCCAAGTACTGAAGAACCTACAAGGGCAAAAGAGAAAAGGAAAAGCATAAGGCAAGATGGTAATCGAGGAGTTAAACGAAAGTTTCTCATACTAAAACAAAAAATTGAAGTAATCGAATATCCTAACAAAAATCCATCTGTCGGCAGAAGAGATCTTGCAGCGAAGTTTTCATGGAGAAAGTCTCAGATTAACAGCGTTATTACGTCAAAGAAATTCTTGTTAGAAAGGTGGGCATCTAATGAAAGTGGAAACCTGGAAAGAAAGCATGGTCATTCCGAGCAGCAGTATGGTGAGCTCAATAGAATTCTGTGGGAATGGTATCAACGTTATAGAGCGTCTAACATACCAGTCAGTGGTCCTATGTTACAGGAGGAGGCACTTGCCATCGTTGAAAGGCTTGGAAAGAAATAACTCAAGGCTTCAAATGGCTGGTTTGAGAAATGGAAAAATCAGCAAAAAAATCAAATCAGCACAAAGAAATGTAGCCGGTGAGGGAGGCACTGTAAATGACGATACTGTTTGCAGCTGGATGGAGAGAGTCAAAGAACTCACCCTGGGATATGCCCCACAGGATATCTGGAATGGATGAGTCAGGGGCTTTCTGGAAGTCCCTCAAAGAAAAGATAAAGCGATGTCGGGGCGGAAAACAAGCAAAACAAAGAGTAACTGTTACGTTCTTTGTTAATGCAGCTGGAGAGAAAGAGCCATTAATTGTTATTGGCACAAGTAAAACGCCTAGATGTTTCAGAAAGTTCCGTGATCAAAGTCGCCCTGCTGGTTGTTATTACTTTGCAAATTCAAAGGCGTGGATACAGTCAGAGTTAATCCTCCAAATCCTCAACACGAGAATGAAGAACGCTGGGAGGAATATTATCCGGTTTCTCGACAATGCTCCAAGCCATCCAAGAGAACTAATCAACATGTTCTCCAACATCAAAGTGGCATTTCGCCCAAAGAATACAACCTCAAGAACACAGTGCCTACATGCAGGAGTAATCAAGAACTGGAAGGTGAAGTTCAGGAAGAAGCTTCTCCAGTATGTTTGCAGCCAGACAGGACGCACCAATGTCCACAAAAAGGCAAACGATATTGTCAAATCAATCGACCTTCTCAAGGCCATAAGATGGATGGAACAAGCGTGGCAAGAAGTAGACCCACTTACTATTGTGAAGTGCTGGTCTAAAGTCGGTATCAATTGCTCTGATGAAGGATGTGAAGAGGACGATGACCCCTTCGCAGGCGAAGAGTTGCTTACTTTGGAACGGCTCTTAAATCAGGTGCAAGATCCCACCAATGAAGGCCCAGCCACTGATTGATGTTCATAATGCTGAATGGCGAACTGAAGTAAGAAAGGAGCTACTCGAGGTACTTAACGAAAGCGATGAGGATGCAACTGTTGCAGACGACAAAGTTGATGACTTTGACCTTTCGCTACGTGAACCAAAGTTTCAGTCCGTGAGAGAAGCATTAGGAGCTGCTGATGACCTTGCTACGTTTGCTGAGTTTCATGGGAACGAAGAACTCGTCCAAGCTACAAATAAAGTCACCACTTTGTGTAGCAAAATGCGTGACATCTCGCTCAAGCAGACAACCCTTGACTGCTTTATTTCATTTAAAAGAAAATAAAACGTATCTGCTATTCTAAATGGGAACGTTTACAAACTGATTCAGTAATCGATATTTGTCTTCGGAACATTTCGTTTCTTTACCCTTCTAATGATACTGTATACGTATTTTGATTGTGTTCCATTTGTATGCTGCAGTAAGCATGAATTGTCTACAGTACTTACAGCGAATGTTACGAACCTTGCTCGTTACGTCTTGTTAATATTATGATTCAAAACATTACTTAAATCTTATGGTTTATTTTATCTATATCTATAAGATTGCAGTCAGTTAATTCCCGAAAAAAATGGTGTCATATTACACCCCTACCTCCCAATAACGACCACCTCTCAACAACGGCCACTTTCTTCTGTCCTCAAGGTGGCCGTTGTGGAGAGGTTTAACTGTATCTTTAGTTTTCAGTGGGTTTGAGCAGGGGTCAATCTCATTGATTAAAGCTCTGGTGCTGTTTTATTCTGTTGAGTATCTTTTGTATTCTATGAGTTTGAGCACTGGTTCATTGCTTGACACCATACTGTTGTTTTTATCCTTAGTATTCTTTGAGTTTGAGCAGGGGCCAATCTCATTGATTAAAACCTTTAGTGTCTTTTCATTTAGTTGACTATCTGTGACACACTTTGAAATTTTTAGCAGGAGCCAGTCTTATTTAAGTCTTGACTTTATCTTCCTTTATGTTAATAGCCTTATCGTGTGCACTGCATGGGTTTTGGGTGGGGTGGCTCACTTTCCTATTGCGTCCGGGCTGTGGCGGTTTTCACCCTCACCTTTGCTGAGAATTAGGTCGTTTAAAAGGTAAGCTCTTCCTGGGGATGAGTAATTGGCAAATAAATGCTGTACACTTTAAGGACTTAATAAACGGCCACTCGCATGGCCAAACGTTTGCCAATCCAGGTGTTATCCTTTTTCCCCACTTCCTCCGTTCCGATCAAACCAAGCTCGGCCTATGCAGTGCTCTGCGCGGCTTTGTTAATGACGTGCGTCATAAAGGAGATTTCTTTTACCCAGTAAAATAAATGGTTTTATGACGCTTGTTATGACTCTGTTCTCACTTCCACCTAACGGGCTTCCGGTACTCCACGTGGTTATGACATAACATTCCTCAAAGCGCTTTCTCTCCCTTCATGTCGATTGAAGATAGTATCGTTCTAGAATTTCATCCCCTCCTCCACCCTGTCTTGTCCGGTACAGATAGTCTCATTTTGGGGCTTGGCAGCGGTTTTCACCCTCACCTTTGCTCAGAACAAGGTCGTTTAAAGGGTTAGCTCTTCCTTAGGGATGAGTGAAAAAATAAATGCTGTACACTTTATGGATTTAATAAACAGCCACTCATGTCGCCAAAAGTTTGCCAATCCAGGTCTTATACTTTTTCCCCACTTCCTCCGTTCTCATCAAACCAAGCTCGGCCTGCGCAGTGCTCATGCATAGCTTTGTTAAGAACGTGAGTCATAACGCAATTTTGCAGGAAGCCATTGCGGTGTTCAGTTTGTGTCAATGAACTTAAAACTCTCGATTCAGCTGAATGAAATTCTGTTTTTGCACAACAATGCCAAAGCAATGAAACCAGTTCTGCTATATGAAAGTAAATTTTTCCCAGGGCAATAACCAAAATTAAAGTAAAATGTCCTCTGTCTCAGCCAATCAGCATTTAGTAATTTTGCCCTCTATGTTAAAAATAACATATAACACATCCGTGATACATAATAAAATAATCAAAATAAGAGGAAAAAAGGAATTTAGTTTATTCACTGTGTAGTCAAACAGCTGCGGCATGGTAAAACAAGTAAATTTGTTTTAATTGCTGTTTGCAGGATACTCCACGCAACACACTTCATTGGGGAAATAAAAAGCACCTGAAACTAATGTAATCTGTTAGCTGAAAACTCCTTGGAGAGCAATCTGGTTGTTGTAGTTCCCACAATGAAATTCCCATATTAAAAATTAGATCATTGGATAGTGCAATTCTAGAATTTTGATTGGCTTAGCCATCATGGTACATCAGCTATTAGTATATACTCACTCAGTGATCTTGATGTTTCAAGCAATCTGATTGGTTCGCTATCTCGGAGTAATTGAGCATTATTCACTCCCTACGAAGTGAATAATGCTGTGAATAATGCTTGATCCAAACAAAACAAATGGTTGGCGTAAACTCACAGCATTTATGAATCGGAAATATTGAGAATACAAGATGATGCTGTGCTACAGAAGACAAAGAAGGCCACAAAATTTGGCCAGAAAGTTTTCAAAGGTAAGAGAACAGTTCATACTTTTGCCAACCAGTGTTTGACTTCGTTTTTCCAGATAATTATTGCTGAAAATTAAACAATCTTCACGCCAACAATTTGTTTCACTCGGAGTAATACTAAAATCGAGGAAATAAAAGAATGTTTAAGAAAGTTCCACATGGTTGCAAGGAAACAAGACGGGTCAACAAATTACAACAAACTAACGCTAACCTCAATTAGAGCCACCATTTCAAGTGGATCCTTTACCAACTGCACTTTCAATTTCCATTTCAAATGAACCTCAAAAACTTTGATCGAACGGTGAAAATGTTTTAACAAGCAGACTTTCGATTTAGATTGCTGATTTAAACGGTGCTAAATGACCATTTTGCTGTTTGTGACGAGGATTTTAACGAAGGTTATTTAGATTTGCCATGTTTGAAGCTTCTGTAAACACTCTGCACATGAATTGAGATGCCAATGAAATCGACTTTGGATGGTTTTTTTCTGCAATTGTTGCTGAGATCACTTCTTGAGTACATACTAAAACAATTACTATCGGTAAATATTCTACCACTATTCACCTCGATTTCAAAGAATAATTGTTAATTATACCATGCTCTACAAACATCAGTAACTGTACGCATCAGCTTTGTTGCTTTCAAAAAATAAAGTAGGGAAGATTTATCCATAATTTGTGGGCATTATATTCCACTCGCCCTTGTTGGATATGCAGTGATTATAGCCAACTTGGTGCTATGCACCTTGTTGGCTATCTATCATCTCATATCTAAAGCGCGCTTGTGGATTAATTGTTCGTAAATATATATCTATATATACATATAGTGGTAGTATGCTGGCCATAGTCTTAGAATTAGTAGTCTTAGGCACATAATACTTTATTTAGGTCCAAATAAGGGTGTTAGCCCTAACAATCATAGGGTGATTTCCATGGAGGGCGTGTCCAGAAACAAAAACTATTTCCATGAAAATATAATATCTTACATTTTCAGTTCTAAATGGATTATCAAGACCTACAGGCAAGGCTATCTGAATTGAAAAGAAACTGTGAGGCTGCAAAAAGGGTATGAAGGTAGAGTCATTAGTTCTGTATTTCTAGATATCCCCAAGTTTATAAGCGTGAATTGCTGTTACTTTTTTTTTTCTTGTCAGCTTTTGAGAATGAACAGTTGAAGTGTGCCAAATTCATTTTGGGCCCGAAACGTTTTGGTGCATTTTCAGAAACAGGCCCCAGACGAGGACATGTGAAGGTTTTCTCCAGCGTAGATGTTTTCTTGGCATGTTGTGGACATTTGACCCTCTCCACCGTTTGCGCATTTGAAAAGCCACCTTACTGCTGCTGTAGACATCTCAAACAGATCGTCCACAAAAAAGATATTCCTTAATTGCCTAGAACTTGTACTTTCCAAAGAGGCAAGCGAGAGCTTCCTTGTTTCTTCTCATTGCTATCATCAAGGATTTAATCTTTGATTATTCTATTCTAAAAATGGCAGTTATTTCAAAGAAATGCCTGCCAACTCCCAAAACAAGGCAAAATTTCATAAATGATCGAGGTGAGGTGAGGTGAGTTCATCAGGCATAACAACACTACAAGCTATATATATCTATCTAAAAGTATCAAATTTCCATTGTAAATAAAGCTAAAATATTAAAATATGTATGACTTATCCCCACCCCCGAAGAAATTAACAAACCTGCTTTACAAGAATGCTGTGTATAAATGGTCAAGCAAAATAAAATTGTGACAGCCCCTTCGAAATCTATTGATAGTTTCCGCTTGCCGCAGTTCCAGGGGAAGGTTATTCCAGATGACCACACCATTGTACCTAAAACTGTTTTTAAGAAAGTTAGTGCGGGGCAGTGAAATAACCAGTTTGTTCTCATTGTCCCTTAAATTATAAGAGTTATTTCTTTGAGTGAAAAGAGAGCTAAGATAATTAGGAGCAAGGCCATGTAGCGATTTATAGACCATAATGGCCACTTGAATTTGACGTTGCATATCTAAACTTTTCCAGTCTAGCTGTTTAAAGGTTAGAATACGAGCCGCACGGTTTTGCAAAATTTGGAGCTTATTTGCCAAAGTAGCACCACAATGCCCCCAGACCTAACTGCAGTAATCAAAATGAGGTTGAATCAAGACGTTGTAAATACACTGCAGCGTAGTCTGAGGAACACCCGACAGTGCTTCAGGGCTCCCAATGCCAGATCATCGTCTATATGCACTCCCAACGATTTTACACATTTTACTTGCTTTATAGCGTTACCATCGATCGTGAGATTAGGGGAAAAATCTAGGCCTGTTGCCTTGGATTTGCAAAGTTTAGATAGGAGCAAAAATACTTTACAAGAATTAGTTTCTCTCAACTCAAAACGGCTATCGGGTGTCATAATATACTTTAGATGTGAAGGACCATTATCAGAATTGATCTCACTAGCGAGTTTAGGTCCAATAGAAGAGAAATGAGAATTAAAAGAATCGGCCAACTCTAGAGAATCGCAAATGGCCTCGCCATCATTTTTGATTTCCTTTACATAACAATTGTAGTTTTCCTGGGTGTGAACTCATTTATAATTCTCCAGGTCTGGCGTGAGTCACCTTCATTTGCATGAAGTGCGTTTTTATACTACGATTCTTTGGTTTGCTTAAAATTCAGTATTGACTGAATTACGGCAACGTTTAAACGCTAACCAGTCATTTGAATCATTAGAGCATGATGCCGTCAGTTTAAGAATGTCTCTGTCATGCATTCTTTTCTTTATATGGGGCGTTATCCAAGGCAATTTTATTGCACAAGTACGCTTTTCTTGCAGTGGTGCGTGCTTGTTAGTGCATTCAATAAATAATTGTTTCCATGCCGCCCACATTGACTTTCGATCAGTACAGCTTTCAATGTTACTCCAGTTTTGTTGAGAAATATGGCGAAAGCAGCTGGTAGAGTCGAAATTCTTAAATTTCCTATATTTGACGGTCGCATGGCCATTTTTTGTTGACTCTATTGAAACTTTGTGAAAAGTGAAAACCAAACTGTGATTACTGATGCCAATGTGCGACATTCCTGAACAGACAACCCTATCTGGATGTTTGTAAATGTAAGATCAATCAGGGTTGAGGATTTATCAGTGATTGTGGCATGTTTTTATCTGAAGCAGTCCGTATACATCGAGAAGATTTGATAGAACAATAGCATTCTTGTCTAATTTAGGAGAGGCCATATTACAAATTAGGTCACCTAATACATAAAATTCGACATTTTCAGAGTCTAGTTTACCACTAAGTTGTTCAAAAGGTCTAAAAATGTCAACTAAGGAATCGGGAGGTCTGTACCTGGTTGTAACAACAAAGGGCTTAGATCTAGGCTTATTAATTTCGATAGATAAACTCTCTACTAAATGGTTGTTCAAATCAGTACGAACTGAATAGTTAATTTCTGAGCGAACATAAAAACAAACACCCCCTCCAGACCAATCGTTGCAAAAGTGATCACTACAAATAATTTCATATCCAGAAATCTTACTTCATTATCGCTAACAATGCCGTTGAATTTAGCCTTAATAATAGCTAGTACATCAATAGGTCTGTCGGCAAGTAGAATTCCTGGTTCTGGTTGACCAAATCGTTGGCCTGATTGCGGTCGTTTGTTTTCTTTGTTTGCTTTGTCTTCGTTTTATTCTGAGATGTCTGCTTTTGGTCACTCCTAGGAACTGGTTTGGTTTCATTCTTATGATAGAGATCCTTAGACACAATCTGAAGGGCCAATTTTAAAGAATCTTGTTCTTCGCAAACAATATCACACTGCTTCTTTAGAGACAAGAGCTCAGCTCTAAGAGCTGAATTTTCTTCCTTTAGTTTATCCAAGGGCTGATTCGTCTTCATGATATCAATATCCCTTTTGAGCTCTAAATAAAGCGAATAACACTGGCAGCTAGCAGACTTGTTAAGATCTGAGGAATCTGGCTTGATAGAATCATTCACTGGGTCAATTCCGTCCGTATTGCTGTTTGGCGGAAATTTTGAATGGCATGTTTCAACCGATCGAGCAGAACTTGTTTATTTTTCCCTGAAAAAGGCAGATTTCCTTTCCAAGTTCTGTCTTAAGTGCCTGTATGCTTAATTATTCAATATCCTTGCCATTTATCTTGATCGGAACCTGGCATGTGTTTCTTAAAATACCCGAAAACGTTTCGGCCGTTTTTCGGGTTGCCAAAGGTGTTTATCAAAACACCCGAACGTAGCCCCATAGTTTCGGGTATGTTTTTTTGGGAATGACCTTCTGCGTCTGTGTGAACCTGGTGGTTCACGAATCGAGATTGAGAACTCCGGACTCCTAGAACTTGTTTTTTATTGTTCACCTGTTAAATAAGTCTAGCTTGTGGTTAGTTTATACAATACTGGAAATTCTATAATATAAGCATGTCTTCAGTGTGACGGCAATCTTGAAATGGAAGTATCTTGCAACGTTGACTGGCCGTTGATACATGGTTTGAGCACATTTTTCGTGTCTTTCGCAACTTTACATATATCACTTGCATTTGCTATTAAAACCTGATAATGTACCTTCAAAAGCACCAAGTCGTACGTTTATGATGCGGTTTCTTTAACCTTATTACATGTATAAATGTTGTAGTGAGTGCTGGCAGGTAAGGAATCGAAGTGGACAGGTAGGCTAGTTTGATCTTGTTTTGTCTTTTTGGTGAACAGGTTTCCTCTTCCTTCTTGTAAAAAATTACTGACTTTAACATGGAGAGCTAATTCAGAAAAATGAAAGTGGATTAACTTAATCTTACAGTGAATGAAATAGCGGCCTTTGCAGTCTCCTAACATGGATTGATTTTAAGTGCGGAGTAGGCTACTGTGCTACAAAAGTAAGTTATTTTCCCTTTTTTTATTTAAATAAAGATGTTTAAATTGTTGATGAGAGAGTTTATTAACGCAATGAAAATCATTTTCTTTCTTTCTTGGTTTGCCGTTTTTGTCCAATTGGTTTGGTGGCTCTGAATTTGGTGGGAATTTATGCAGAGGCGACACCACCGTTTGTTCCGGCTGAATTTTTACATTGGTATGCTGTATTTTGGTACAAGTTAATTAATTTGAATCAACGTTATTTCCTGTGATAATTATCTTGAGATATGCTGGAGTAAATTATATTATATTTTGAAACATTAGTGAAATTCATGAAAAGTACTTTGGGACATTATTATAATAGCACGTTAGTAAACAATGATTTCATTAAGATAAGCATCAAAGATTAAGTTATAGTTTTTTTGCTCTTTGAGAAGTAGTAAGAATGGAGAAGATTACCATGCTAGTGATAGTTCCTTCTTCCGGACTTCAAATCAGTGCTAGCAAAGTGTCTCTCAAATTCAGCTCTTGAGCAGCTAAGGCATTCATCATAGTAGAAATCCTATCCTACAGTATCTCTCTTTAATTCTTCTCCATTGTAGTAAAGGATGTCTGAGCCCAAGCAAAAAAGTGCCAGATTTACGGAAGACATGAACAGGGCCCTCATTGATGGCTATACGAGAAGATAAGTCAGTGGATTATCTCTTTTGCGTTTCGCGCAAGAAGTCACATATGCAAAAAAATATCTTTTCATTGTATTTTTGTCTTTTTTTTAAATGAAAGGCTGCAGTGAGTACGTTTACAGTGAGGTTTCAATTATTATTAATGTCATAGTGAATTACAAAATTATTTGCTTGTTTTCAATGTACTTCATTTTAAGGTTGTTCTCAAGTCAAAATTTTCAAACATGGTCACTAATAATGGCAAAAAAATGCTTGGGAGGAGATCACTATGGCAGTGAATGCTGTAAACTCAGGGGACAGGAAAACTGTTGACCAGGTGAAATGATCATACCATGCTATGCATAGATTATTATGAATTTCGAATTTATGCTTTTTTGACTGAGAGAGATGGCTGGACAGCAAAAAACAAAATTTTCCCATCTGGTTTTCCCAACCAGTCCATTAGTGCACACTCATTAATTTTTTTTAGTATTCTTCCGACAACATTAATCTTCCTTCGCAGGTGAAGAAACGATGGGACGAGCTGACTGTGTCAGTGAAACGAAAGAAACGTCAGGCATGTCAAGGAGAAGTAAGAAGACTAAAAGTCACTGGGAATGGGAATGTACTGCATGACTCAGCAAGAGAGACCTTAGTTGTGCCGTTGGGATTTCTTTGTAGTAAATTAGATGATCAACATGAAGTGAATTCATTTTTGCAGGAACTTAGCGAGGATTTGCATTCTCCAGTGGCTCCAGCTGTGAGCAGAATGTCCTCTACTGAGAGAGAAGTGGCAAATGTACTTGGTCCTCAGGCGTTCATTGGAATAAATGGAGGAACAGATACTCTGGGTAAATTGTGTACGTAGTTTAATTTAAACCACACCAGTGACAATCAGTCTAGTTAGTTTGTGTGATAGAGATTGCCACATGCTTCTCCTTGTAAAAACTAACAAGAATAAATGGATTAGGGGATAATAGGTACATAGAAATGGTAAATAATGATCATGATGATATGTTACTTAGGGTTCTTATAGAAGTTGCCATAGTAATAATTAATATGGATGTACAGTATGCTCCCTTGTTTTTAGCATAACAGGTAAAACAATCAAAGATACCTGTTTAATTTTCTCAAAAATACCCAACAATGTCTATTCTAGGGAGTTAAAAAAAGGTATTGCAGACAGTAAAATTTCCCAGTTACCAGATGCTTGAAAAGGAGAACACTGATTAATAATTTATAATGCTTGTGTTGTGCAGCAAAAGCATTTTGCCAACTACAAACAGTTACAAAAATGTTGAGTCGACACTCTAAGTGAAAAACAGCCTTCCGAAATTGAAATCAGTGCTAGAAAAGTGTCTTGCACATAGAACATAAAGCCCCTTCCTTTCCCCCATTGAGCGTGATCTTGCATTGCTAACATCATGCGTACAATGGGGGGAGGGGAAAATGGGAAGCAGAGGTGGATTGAGATTTTCCTGTAGCCTGTGTCTCAAGTATTTTTGCAACTGGTTGTACTTACCTGTTTTGCTGAAAGAAAGTTTGCATGAAACATTGCATAGCTTATTAACAGCACCGTTTCTCTGTGTATAACAGAAACATTATGGAAAGAGGGTATCAATGCCACTGTTCCACCTGTCGCTCCAACAAGTCAAGAGAATGTCATTGAGGTATATTAGGACTTTGATGTTACATTCTATTGAATTTCTGAAAAAAGAATCCGTCTTGATTTTCATGCAAAATAGATACAAAAAGGAACAGGAATAAACTTTAATGGTCAGGAACTGGGCAATTTAAGGACGTTCGCGCTAATTGTCTGTGCACAACAATACTGCGCAGGTAATGTGACTGTAATATGTCATGCATTACTTCAAGCAATAGTGAAGTTGAGGTTTTAAAACCTTTGCAAAAACCATAGATGATAAGTCTTGCACAACGTTAGATAAGAGAACATAGTGATCAGTCAAAATTGATTTAATAATATTTATCAAAGTCAAGTAGACTACTGCGCGACCGATATTTGCGTTGTTTTATCAGTCGTGCACTAGTCTACTTGAAAAAAGAATGGCACATGTATCTCCGAATCATCATGAAACTTTAAAGAGAAGTGAGTGGGAGGATGGAACTGAGCTCTGGAAATGTGTATCGAGTACTGCCTGAAAGTTTGGAAAACTCAGGGACTAGCCGTTTCCTAAATTTAATGGGGCTGTTTTTTTTTTAGAAATCTTTTTCTTGCCATACAAACTTAAGTTCAAAATGAATGCATGTTTTTGATGTTCTTTTCATTTAATTAATGGTGGCCGGACCTGTTTTGCGTTTCTCCTGTTTTTATGTTCTTATACTAATTTTCCTATCATGTATACCGGATACTATTCGACAGACATACTGAGTATATGAAGGTCTGCCCTCCTCCAAGATTTCTGAATGCCAAAACGAGACTTTGCATCACATTTTGCTGGTTTACGCCACTCACCGAACACAGGTAATGTCCGCCATCTTCATTTCCCTCCGCAAAGTACAAGATTTGGCTCTGCTGAGTACAGGATTTATCGACATACGGCCTCTTTTTCCTGGTGGTGTACAGACTGCCCTCTTGCAACTCGGGCAAGTTGTCCTTGTTTGTATTGCGCTAACCGACTGCCTGTCGATGGATTCTCCTCTGTGCTGGTGACATATCGCCTAACCCTGGTCCTGTCACAAAGTGTTACAAGTAAGAGAAGCCGGTCAAGAAGAATCAAATCTCTTTACATTGCAGCGTGTGTTACAACCTGTATCACGTAAATTGCACGGATCGCAAGCAAATATCAAAGTCGGCTAACCTTGGCACGTGGACGTGTTCTTGTTGCTTATAGTTACAATAACAATACAATACAATACAATACAATACAACTTTATTTCACTAAGCTAGCCACACACAACAAAAGCTGGTTTCCAGGTGGGGTGTAGGTAGACACGTTACAATAAAGTATATATATATATATATTTAAAATAGAAGTATATTACATAGAATCAGTGGGATCCAATAGAAAGCATAAAGGGCGAGGACGCAAGTTTGCGTTTGAAATCAGAAAGCGATTTTGCGGTCTTTGCCTCATAGGGAAGATTATTCCAGAGCATTGCACCACTATACTTAAAGCTGTGCTTCAAAAAATTTGTGTATGGCCTTGCAAGTGCTAGGTCAGTCTCGATATTCCTAAGATTGTAATTTATGTTAGTATCATTTAGCTTTACAAAGGAGTTACTCAGTTGGGGGGCAGATAGATTATTGAGGATTTTAAACATAAGGGTAGCCTTTGTATGGAAGTGCCTGGTTTTAAGGGTTCCCATTTCAGGTTATTCAACACATCTGTGGACCTAACATCATATGAAGAGCCTGTAATAACCCTTCCCGCACGATTTTGAATTTTTTGTAATTTATCTTTTAGTTGCTTACCACATGTATCCCACAGGGGTGAGCAGTAATCAAAATAAGGTTGAATGAGTGATCTGTATAAAGTTACGAGGGTGCAGAGGGGGACAAAAGGCTTAATTCTTCTCAAAGCACCTATGCCAGCACATGCCTTTTTACATATATACTCAATGTAAGCTTTTCATCTAGTAGAACTCCCAAACATTTGTTAGAGGTTACGCGTGAAACCAAATTATTATCAATGGAGATTGCATTAGTTAAATCTCCAGATTTAGTGTTCAAATTATATGTTGACCCAACAACCATTAACTTAGTTTTGAGAGGATGGAATTGGAGCTTATTAACAGTGAGCCAGTCGCTTAGATCTTTTAAATCAGAATTTATATTATTGGCAAGTGTGCCAATATCAAAACTAGAGGTAAAGATTTGAGTATCGTCTGCATATAAACAGGGTATAGTGAATTTTAAACAATTTGGTAAATCATTTATGTAGATAAGGAAAAGGAGAGGGCCAAGAATAGAGCCTTGGGGAACTCCACAGAGTAAGTTACTTTGACAAGATAAGCAACCATTTATTAAACATTGTTGTTGTCGGGCAGTAAGATAAGACTTGAACCACATCAATTCTCTATCAGTGACTCCATAAAACTTAACTTTCTCTAGTAAAATCGAATGATCAACTGAGTCAAAGGCCTTACGAATATCAAGAAAAACTACACCTGTCAATTTTCCCTTATCCATATTATCAGACCAATCATCGCACATTTGAATCAACGTCGAGACAGTCGAGTGGAGAGGGCGGAAACCAGACTGGAATTTAGGGAGAACAGAATTAACTTTCAACTAGTGATAAAGCTGTTGAAAAACTTCTTTCTCGAAAACTTTACTTATTATTGGCAGGATTGAAATGGGTCTATAATTTCCCATATCACGACGGTCATTGCCTTTATAGACCGGGCACACACGCGCATTTTTCCAGTCATCAATAAAAATTCCAGAGGAAAGTGACAAATTAAATATAAAAGTCAAAGATGGAGCAATTATACTAGACGAGATTTTAAGGACCTTAGCAGGAATCTTATCAAGGCCAGTGCTTTTCGACACCTTTAACTTTTTTAGCGTAAGCGCGACATTTTCCACTGGTATATTAGAGAATCGAAAGGCTGGATGACTATTCTGAATGTTGCTGAGATATGTGTTAACGCTATTGGAGGACCTTTTCGTTGATTCAGCGGCCAAAGTTGGTCCTATGTTTACAAAGAAATCATTAAATGACTCGGAAATATCTTTATCGTCAGAAACAATTTTATCGTTAACAAGAATATCATTGACAGGTGAAGATTTTTTACCTTTGCCTGTAAGTGAATTTATTAATTTCCAGCCCGCCTTAGGGTCAGTGGCCTTGGACGCATCGATTTTCAGGCGAAAGTAGTCAGATTTCGCTTTATGCATCATAGAATTTACTTTATTCCTGGCAGATTGATAAAGTATCCAGTTGTTGTGCGAGCCGTATTTAATAGCATGATTTTTATGGTAATCTCGTTCCTTCATCATTTTCTTTATGTCAAACGTGAGCCATGGTACTGATGATTGTCTCACACGCATATGTCTGATAGGGGCATGGTGATCTAAAATTGCATTAAAATCAGACTCCCATGCTTGCCAAGCTAAGTTAGGGTCGTCAAAACATTCAACAATCTGCCACGGGGCCCTATTAAGGTCATTAATAAAGTCCACTTCGACAAAATGTTTGAAATTTCGAACCTCTTTAATAATGGGTCTAGTTTTGGGTACAGCAAACTTTTGTACCGCATAAATTAGACTGTGATCTGAAATCCCTAGGTGAATAACTCCAGAGGTTGCTATATTGTCGACCATATTTGTAAGAATTAAATCAATAGTAGTGGCCGAGGATTTAGTAACTCGGGTGGGCTCTTTGATTAGTTGCTCTAACTGATAAACTGAGGATATGAACTGCATGGTTCGAGTATGTACATCAAGGGGTGTTTTGGCATAGTCAGAGTTAATATCCCCCATGAGAATCAGTTGCTTATGTTCGATATCACAACGCTGGATAAATTGTTCATATTCATCAAAAACCTGCATCTCCGCGCTCGGTGGTCTATACCAAGTGCTGACTAGAAATGACCTGCTGTGAGGAAGATTTATCTCTACACAGATTATTTCCAAAGTGTCGGGCACAAGGTCAATTCTGTTTGTGTACGACCGATTTTCCCTGATATAGAGAGCAACACCACTGCCTGACTGGCTACGGTCCTTGCGGATTATAATATAGCCAGGAATATATGCTTCAGCATCAGAAATAGTGCCATCAAGCTTAGATAGCCAGGAATATATACTTCAGCATCAGAAATAGTGCCATCAAGCTTAGATTCGTTGACGGCTAGCACTTCCAAAGGAGAATTGATTAAAATATAGCGAATTTCATCAATGTGTTTACATAGACTATTAACATTAATACAGGCAAGTTTAAACCCTCTACAGGATGTGATGCAATGCAGTGGAGAGTAAACATCATTACCTTCTACTGAATCACACTGATCTGTCGTTAGTAACGACGATCCCTGCTTCTGCGTCGTCACGTGTTTGCCAGCTCCAGCAGGACCTTGCTCAGTTGGTTGTAAACATTGGGCCTGCGAAAACCCTGTCGTACTTGGCTGGATGGCCCACGGCTAGAACCTGACCTAACAAAATTAATAAATTTAAGGGCAAGCAGTGAGCTAACCTTAGAGTTTAGTAGACTTTAAGTTTGCTGCTGTTGAGGCAAGAATTGTCAATTACTGAATTGTCAATGAACGTGAAGTTGTTACTTTCCGACAAAGATTTCAAACTTTCGTTAGCATCATGCAATTTTGCACTTAAATCTAAATCTTCTCTATGAGTAAGTGCAGAGACTGCTATTCTTGAATTCGGATATTTTAACTTCACTGACTTCCGCACATCTTTGAGCGGAATCTGTTGGAAGGTTATTTGTACCCGCGTGAACAATTACATGGGCTGGATCACCATTGACATTAATAGACATAACCTCTTCGGATATCTGATCTGCTGTTTTCCCCAGATATGTGAACTTAAGGACCGGTTGCTTTGAAAGCCTTCTTGGATCTATGTTCTTAATGATAGAATCTCCAATTATAACTATAGGTTTATTGTAGTCGCTGTTTTGTGGACTTGCATTCCTCTCCGGGTCATTTGGATCCTGAGGACTCAAGGCTGGCGAGGCAGTCTGATGTGAACTTTGCTCACGATGATCAGATCCAGCTTCTCGTTCTCTATCCGTTATTGTTGATGTTGTTGTGGTTGCTGAAAAAGAGTATGTAGATTTTGCTTGCGCACTTGCATCAGTGGAAACAGCAGTTAGCACCTTTTTCTGGTCTGAATCCCTATGAGCTTCCAATTCCTTTGTTAGTAGATGAATGGAGGTAATGAGACTCTTTTGTTCTTCTTCGGCCAATCGAAATTTGTTAGCGTAGTCTTTGTTCACTTGAAGATGGTGCTGTTTTTCTTCTCTTTCGAGATGCAAATTGTTTGAAAGTTTTTCGTTCAACTCTCGTTGATGGCGAAGTTCGTTATTAATGACTGCATCAGGGTGTGAACAGACATCGGCATCAATGCAACTTTCTTTGGTAATAAAATCGGCAACTTGCTCTTTTAAATCGCGTATATCCTTTCTAAGGAGCAGAATCGTTTCTATCAAATCACTACAATTATTACAACAGCGGCTAGGATATTTTGCGACAGCGGGTTCAAGTTCAATGACTTCTTCGCCACTTTGCTTTTCACTTTCCGGCCAAGGAACCTCGTCGGGTAGTTTCTCGGGTAACTTCTCTTTAGCCAGATCAATTAAGTTTAATTCAACTGCTCTGCGTTCTCTTTACCTTGAATCTGGAGAGTTTTTGCTTTGGTATAAAAGTTGCAAGTGATGTGTCCAGCTTTAAGCACCGGACAGGGTTCCATTATCCTGAACTTGAAAGTCCCTGCTATCGATTCCTAATTTTGATGAGAAAAGGTCGAGTAAATCTTCCTTTGTGCCAAGCCATTTAAGCTGTTTCTTTGAAGCATTGTAGGTTAGAAGACCAGAAGCCGTAGAGACAAAATATGGAGAATAATTGAAAGAGTATGAGGAGCTTGCTAAAACACGTCTTAACTCTTCGAGACTTCGCTGCAGCATGGTCAACACTTCCTTTCAATCATGTAAGATCAGATTGCTTAGATCACCAAGCAACTGAAACCTCAATCGACAACTTTCTGGATTGCCATCAGAATGCTCTTACGGCCAACAACAGCCACTTGTCAATTATACATCTTAATACACAGTGCATGACATCCACCTTTGTGGAATTTACAGTTTTAATAAATTCTTATAACTTTGATGTTATTACACTTAGTGAGACCTGGCTTAAAGACAACCCACTTCTGTTGCAATATGTCTCTGTACCTGGATGTCAGTTGTGCTATAATAATCGTAATGTGTGTAAGGGCGGTGGGGTTGGCGCCTATATCAAAGACTCAATTGCATTTAAGCGCCGCAAAGATATTAAAAACTTACAGCCTGAATTTGAACACATGTGGCTTGAAATTCCTGGTAAAAACGAAAACAGCAAACTCCTACTTGGTGTGTTATATCGGTCCACTAGAATCCTAAACAGCAACGACTGGATTGAGAAGTTTGAGAACCTTCTCTCCAACATTGTACCAACCTGGGAAGCTATGTTTGTTATTACAGCAGATATGAATATCAATATGTTCAATGTTTCTGTTCCACTTGTTTCACGATAAACTGGCAGCTTGCAGTCCTTCAACCTCACTCAGCACTTTTCTAAACCGACAAGGGTCACACCAACATCAAGGACCCTTATAGATCATCTGATCTCTAATGCTTTACAAAAAATCAGTCACACTGATGTTCTACCATGTTTGTCCATAAGTGACCATGATGCAGTCTATGCAACTGTTAATGTGCGGGTGAAGAAGTACTTACCCCGATACAAGTTTATTCGTAATATGAAGAACTTTGAGGAGAATGCCTACCAACAAGATTTCTCAACTCTCCCGTTAAGTGTCGTTTATGGCTTGGAATCTATTGACGATAAAGTCTCTGTTCTTAATTCTCTAATTACTGATTGTATTGACCGTCATGCCCCACTTCGTAGGGTTAAAGTCACACGTCCACCAGCACCCTGGATGCATTCACAGGAAATTAGAGTTTTACAAGCTGAAAGAAACCAACTTCGAACCAAAGCTCATGATGACAACACACAAGAATCCTGGTTAGCTTTTAGGACAGTTTGGAATAAGATAAAAGCTGTAATCAATCAGACCATAACAGCTTTCCTCCCAACAGCTCTATCATCTAAGCGCTCTAAGGAGGTATGGAGAGTTATACACCGGGTACTTAATCCAAGTCCTCGACCGCTGCGAATTGACCCAAATAATCTGAACATGCACTTTGCCACCACAACAGAGGGGACATTGGGTACAAAGCCAGATGACACTAACAAACTATTAGGTCTTGTGGATTCTCTCCCCATGCAAAGTGGTGTTACATTTTGCTTAATGCAGGTTTCACACAGCCAAGTAATTAAGGAAATAAAGGAGCTTAGATCAGATTCTTTCACGGGTGCAGATCAAATCCCTGTGAGGCTCATCAAATCAGTGGCCAATGATCTTGCTTCACCGTTAACACATATTAACGCCTGTATTGAGACATCAACCTTCCCGTCGCTTTGCAAAAATTGCGCGAGTATCACCTATTCCTAAGGTGGAGTCGTCTGTTGTTTACCTGATCTTTCAAAAATCTTTGAAAGACTAGTGCAGAGACAGCTGATCACATTTATTGAAAAAGCTGCTTTGTTCGGCCACCGTACGTCAGGTTTCAGGAAAGATCATTCGACTACAACTGCCTTGATTGGCATTCGGGATGACCTGAAACATTCCATGAATAGAGGGGAGGTGTCAATGATGGTGTTTGCTGATTATTCTAAGGCTTTTGACACTGTCCACTTTAGTACTGCCTTGAAAAAGATGCACCGCCTGGGCTTCCCTGGTTCTTTTTTAAAGTGGATGATAAACTATCTAACAGACCGACGTCATTTTGTACAAATTGATGACAGACACTCAAACATGGCACACGTTGCATTTGGTGTGCCACAAGGGTCTATTTTAGGCCTGTAATATTTAATTTGTACGCAGCAGACCTTCAGAAAAATGTCAACTGTCAGTGCTTCCAATATGCGCATGAC
>NC_090878.1:25100112-25110112 GCF_036669935.1 Montipora foliosa
GTGCGAGACCCTTGTTTAAAAATTCGAGACCGAGGCTTTTTTTGTTTCTATCAAATTCGAGCCCGAGTCTTTACCTCTAAAAATCCGAGCTCGAGACTCCAATAGCTAGAAAGTGTAGCGTCGATAGTACTAAAACAGCATAAAATGCGACAGAAATCTCCGACAGAAATCTCCAACGGAAATGTCCAACGGAAGACGAGATTTACCATTCCCCTAATGAATGTTGTTTCACAACACAGAAACCGTGGCATGGGATCATTTTGCAAATTACTGAAAGGATGCATGCATTTAAACTTGGAGGCTCCCGAAATAAAACATGCTTTACGACTTGTAACCAAAAGTAAAAACTAAACTGTTAAGGGAAACATCTCTTTATTAAACATTAGCCTGCGAGCAGGCCCGTCTATTGAAGCGCTCGCTCGATACTAAGCCTACGTGAAACCCAAATAGGGCCTGCTCACAAGCTGATTAAACATCGATCTAAGAATTCTAATTTGCTTGACGTTTTCCAGGTTTGCCACGCGTGTACAAACTGCACAATATTCTTAACCTCTGTAACGGAATATTTGTTATTTGCTTTCATGAATTTTATTAGCAGTAGGGCAAATGGATCTTTTAAATCCGAAAACCAGTTTTCTGGGTCTTGGTTTTCTAGGTCTTGGTTTTCTAGGTCTTAGGTCTTAGGTCTTAGTTTTCTAGACACCCCAAATAACTTCGCCGATTTAGATTATATTCCATGGATCCAAATTCAGTCGGATATATTGACGACAACAGATATTATGAAAAGCTCACTCATGAAAATGGAACCTGCTTTAAATGCTTGATTTGTCATCGAACGTTGTCGAGGAAACATCGACACTTACTTCTGTCCACCGGTTTGTCGCCGCCTATAGCAGTGTCTGCATTTGAAGTATGCAGATTTCGAAGCACTGAACCAATAAAATCTGCAGTTTCAAAGCTGCTGTCAATGCGTTCAAACCCAGAGGCAAAGGTAGAAGGAAAATATTATTGGGACAGTGTATAATTTGGGAATGCATTTAACAAGAGTCCTGAAGGTGTATTTCCTCCACAGGCTCTCTATTTTAGCCCAATTATTTGAAGGTGTGTTGTGTTGAATAATCAAATTTGGTGAAAATACAGAAGTGTTGACATGGAACTAAATTTTCTTCCCATGATTTTCATATTGGTCTCTTCATTTAAATATTTTAATTGGTTAGAGAGTAAGGACCATTAATTATTTTTGCTGTTGTTTAAGAACTAAATGTGACATTCCAGTGTGTAGATAATAAACTTGTCTAAGTTAGAAGTACAGAATGTGAATGAAGTCATGGTAAATTTCTTATTGAAGTCCATCCACCCTTTGTACCTCTTGCCTTGGAATTCTCAATAATTCGCAATATTTCCCAGTGGTCTATTATTGACCATTCTCAAAACATCTTAAAAAATCCCCTTGTTGTCTACTGCTGTCTTGGAATTGTTGGGAATTCCTAGAAATTCCCAGTAATTCCCAGCAGTATAGTTTAATTTTGCCCCACCCCATAAGTTGCAGGATTTTAAATTTTCCATCGTGCTTAAATAAAGGCTGTCTGTCTGCTTCACGTTATTCCTCCATTTTGAAACGTAACAACAAACTGGTTCCCAAACCCTCTTCAAATGACAAATGTGATCAATAAAATGCTTTTTTCTAAAAAAAATTGTGGCCTGTGTTTTCTCCCCTTCAAACACTTTATTAATTGATCAAAGTTTTTCTCGACTTAAAAACCTCTTTTTCTTGAAGATTCTTCCGAGCTGTTTGTTATAAATGGATCATCCGCTGGCTAATTGGTTACACTGGCAGGGATAACACAAGGCCATTGCCAGCCCGTGTATATCATGTCATAAGGACACAGTACCAAACCTTGAATAGTAAAGTGAAAAAAAAAAAGAAAAAAAAAAAGTGGTGCATTTATATAGCGCCTTTATCACAAACGTCTCAAAGGCGCTTTACAATGATCAATTTACCCCCAGCGGACTGGAAGCATATACAGGCGCAAATGGCAGCCACTTCTAAGCAGTCCATGCATGCCGGTACTCATAGAATAGACATGCTGGTACTCATAGAATAGACATGCAACGGGCTACAATCCAGCAAATGCCGTACAAAGCAGATCATAAAAAGGCTCTTTTAGGAGACACCACATCCTCAATTAAGTCATGGCCAACAATAATTGTATCAAGCAGTAAATTTAGGGTCATAACCAGTAATGCCTGTTACGGCTGAGTATACTTGATTTTCCCTTGATGCTATGGGTGAAATTGCTTGTTGTTGATAAATTTTCACACCTTATTGCATCTTTTTAAAAAAAATTCGAGCTTAGGGTATGTTATGAAAACGTTTTAACTAGAGTCCAGGCTCATTGCCGAAAAATGCGTAGAACTGTTTACAAACTTTCATCTTGCGAACGAAATGGCGTGTTTTCTTCAATTTTCAGGAAGAAAAGCGTTTCAAAGTAGTCAATCTCTTTGGCATTTGTGGTAAGGAGCTGCTTTATCACTAATATCAGGCATTTCTTCAATTTTATGCGGAAAATATCGTAATTGTGCGGAGGATGCGGATTTACGGAATTATGCGGATCCGCATCACCGCATCCTATCAGATGCCATGTAAGGTTGAGGAGAACAAAGCTACAGGTGACTCAAAACTTCATCACAGCCCTGCTTAGTATCGATTTGAGAATACGTATTTTTGCAATAACAATTTTGGCTGCATTGGCATGAACACTGAAGAACAGCAAACTGTGAAGAAATTATTTGAGAAATCAATGGTAAGTTTCAAAATGTCTCAAAAACTTCCAAGTTCTATAACATACACCCTGAGGCTGACTTTTGGGAAACCTGCAGCATGATTGGCTTTATTTATTTATCTATTTCTTTCTTTCTTCATTTAAATGTTGACAATTTACTGCCAATGTGTTTGATACTTCAACAATCTCTGAATCTACTCAGTAGGACTGCAGATCAGTCTCTGGGTTATGCCCAATCAACAAAGTCAGTTTTTCTTAAGTTCCAAAGACCTTTCATAATGTAGGTGATGGGCTGTACTCTCAAAATGTTTTCAATCCTGGGATCACAGTACAATGGTTATGTCTATTTTACTCTTAGCAAAACAACGAACAATTTAGGGAGTGACATTCTTTTTAAGTAAATTTCATGTAATATAAAACCCTGTCACTGACTACTTTAACCTAGTAAAAGCAATCATTCTTCTCGCTTATTGTGCCGAACATTAAATTGGTACTGATCGTGCAGTTTACACGTGTTATCCATATGAAACAAAAGATACTTTTCAAATTATGGAGGGACTACCACAAGAGATCATTGTGCATATTTTTTCATACTTGCCTGTGACCTTTGTATTCCAAACGGTTTCCCTCGTTTGTAACGAATTTTGCCGTCTCACATACGATCGTCACATGGTTATACTAGCGTTGGACATCTTAGCCAAAATAGACATCGGCAGGAAGAGATGTTTGAACCAGGGGGCATTACACAGACTTTTACACGTGATTAACCTGGCACTGACTAATATTGTGAAGTCACTCACTTTGCAAAATGGCAGAAGTCCTCTTTCACTCTGGTAAAAAGTTCATCAATGTTGAACATGTCAGGAACAAGATGTCAGCTGCCTAAAAACATGATTCCATTTGGGCAACTTCGGTAGTTGTACACTTCTAGAACTTCTATTAATGATCAATTTCTGAATCAAGTTAGTAGGATGTGTAAACATCTATATTGTTTGAACATTTCAAAGTGTTTTAATGTGACACAGGCTGGCATTTTACAAGCATCCTTTAACCTCACTGTGATAAACATGGCCTTTTGTTGGCTTAGCAGAGAAGCTACCCTCGTCTGCACATGAGGGATACATTTAACAAACGATGCATCGGAGGCTATATCCACTTTATTTCCAGACGTCTTTGAACTTGGAATTCCTGTCATTTGTGGTTTTTCCTTTGGAGAACTCTCATGCCCAAATGTTTGTTGCTGGTGTTCAGGAAGTGACTATACAAGACAAGACAGAGGCCAACTGCAGTCGAAGGCAACCTGAAGGCTCCTTTCTTTCTCTAGACTTTAGTGTCCAGCACTGCTTTTCTTGAACATATCATCTTGTCACAATCGGTTAAATCTCAATAAATAACTTTTTAACCTTAAATCTCGCCTGCAACTTTACATTTATTTAAAACGTGTGCTTCCGTGCTGTTAAGTTGTCCACGATTCCCGGGTGCTTGCTTAGAGGAAATCTCATTGACGGTTTACAGAGTCGTTATTTTTTGTTCAGAATATGATACGAATTCTCTGTGTGACAAACTTGGGCAAAAAGGTACGGAAACGCATTTTACGCAAAACGAAATATCCTCTAAAGGAGGAGGATATTTTGTGAAGCACCGCCTGGTGGATCCATCTTTAAGAACAAGATGGACATGAGGGTCTTTTACGAGACTAAAAGGGATGATGATGAGTTCGTTTCAAAGGTTTGAAACATGTGGAACACAACGTTTATGTTGTGTGGCAACATTCAAGAGCGCCATTTTTCAAACATTGTGCCGTCATGAAAAAGTCTGCTGCAGAAAGACTGAAGGAATCTAAAGAAAGAAAAAGGGAGCAAAATAGACAAAAGGCACAGCGCTATTGGGATAAAAAGAGAGAAAAACTTTGGGATGCTAAAACAAGTGACAGCTGTGAAAATACTGTGTTGCCTGGACCATTTAAATACTGGAGCACGAAGAAAAGAGCTGTTGACAAGGTTAGGCAAATTTTACCAGTTACGCCAGAAAAGAAGGCTGCAGTTGTTTTTGCATTGGTGGATAGTCCGAGTAAACGATGAGCAACTCTTTTTCCTAGTCCTCCCCTAGCCTGTGAACAGGCCTTTAGTCGAGCCGGGAACTGGGGAGCGGGAAAAGCGAAAAGGCCTGTGGACAGACATTTGGGGCCACCGTTCCACGGTACCCGCTTGCATCAGATCCTGATGCAAGCTCCTATTGGCGAGAACACTGACTGTTGACAGGTCTGATTGACATCGGCTTTTCAGTCGGCACGTAGCACGCGATTTGAGTAAACAGCTCTTCTCCATAAAATATCGCATCTCGATTTGAGTAAACAGCTCTTCTCCATGTTTAACATGGCGTCTTCTCGATTGACCGATGAGCTGTTTGAAAGAGCGTGGAATGATTCACTGAAGGATTTCCCTCACATTCCATGCCTCAAGGAAGAACAAAAGCGCTGCTTACGATCCGTGGCAGACAAAAAGGATGTGTTTGGAATTCTTCCCACAGGATTCGGCAAAAGTCTGTTCGTTCAATTGCTACCGCGATTATCCAGAGAATTGTGGAAACTGGAAAGAACAACAGTCCTGGTCGTAACTCCTCTGGTTGCCATCATGAAAGATCAGGTCGAGGAAATGAACCATTTAGGACTGAAAGCGTTTGGTATCGGCTTGGGCGACGAACGATCAGAACGTGATCTGCTTTCTAGCCTTCTGATGTCCGCATTGACATTGTTTATGGTAGTCCAGAGAGTTGGTGTTCTCCCGAGTGGGCAAAAGCACTAAAAAATGGCTTCCTCGGGAAACAAACTGTCTGTTTGGTTGTGGATGAAGTACATGCCATTTCTGCTTGGCAAGTCATTTGATGTCTTTTATCTATGGTACTCACTTTGCTTGTATGCGCTTAAAACGTGTCGTCTTGCTCCTTCGCTCTTAGGAAATTAAACAATGCATGTCATTAACGCAAATCTTGGAATTCATGTTTATTTCACTCACCTTGCTATTTACCTAAGAAAGTTCTGTCGGAAAGCTTTAAAGAACCAGGCATATGACAATTTCATGATAAGGTAAAGCCGGAAAAAATGGCCCTGAATTCTAAAGTTTGGTGGTTAGTAAAATATACAGTAAAATATGAATGATTTCCCAGCCCTGTTTGATTGCACATTGTAATATTATTAAGACTCATGATTTACATGTTATTTTCAATATACGTACTTCTGGATTTTTTAATTTCCTGCCTTATTTCGGTAAGCTTTCTTACAATTTATTACTTTACCACAACAAACATCAGAACTTAAAGAGGCCTTATCATTTTTATTAGTAGGGTGAGGTGTCTGTTAGCAGCAGGGGAAAGAGACAGCCATTCAGAGAAGCCTTTGCTAGAGTGAAACACATGCGGTCTTTTCCACCTGGTGTCCCTGTTCTTGCCCTAACTGCCTGTGAAAGTGAAAGATCGGTCTTGCTTGTGGAAATCGTGTGGAATGGTGAATCCTGTAATTGTTGATGTGGCAGCTAATAAGGACAATATTTGCCTTGAATTCTTAAGGATAACAGTGGAAAAAGAGGCCCTAAATAAACCTAAAGTGGATTGCCAGTATGACTGAGAAACAGAGGGAAGAAACACCCCAAACAATTATATTTTGCAAAACGTTTAATGATATTGCCAGTGTTGTGAGTTATCTGCTGATGAACTTACGTCAGAATGCATTTGTAGAGAGGGAAGGTGAAAGGCTGCCATTACTTGGAGTTTATCATACAAAAACTTGGGACACGCACAAAAAAAAAACAGAGGAAGACTTTAAGGAAAGTGGTGTGCAAAGAGTTGTCGTGGCAACGTGTGCTCGAATTATGGGCATAAATTTCCAAAATGTGGAATATGTCATTCATTATGGTCCACCACATTCTGTCACTGAAATCATACAGCAATCTGGTAGAGCTGGTCGCAGTGGCCAACAGGCATTTAGTATTGTGTACGCCACAAATCGACAGTTGTCACAGTGTGACAAAGATATCAAAGATGTCACGAAAACTGAAAGTTGCATGAGAATTGCACTTTATCAACACTTCCAAGAAGACCCAACTTCCAAAGATCCGGGACGTTTATGTTGCACTGTGCACAGGGAAAAATGCAAGTGTACTGGTGGTGGCTGTGCCATGGGTGAGGTTTCCCACTTATCAGCCCCTCAAGACCCAGAACAATCTTTGAATCCTTCAACCAGGAAACTGAATGCAGTTGATAAAGAAGACTTGTGTCTGGCTCTGAATGAACTGAGAGACAAGTATTCATCTGGAATAGTTTCCTTATTTCATGAAGAAACATGTCATGGTTTTTCATTGGGAACAAAATGTTCAAGTCTGTTTGTTTTGTGAACAGGCAAACACAATGCAATTAGTAGCAAGGACCTAAAAGTTAATCAGAGGTCAATAAGATTTATTTTTTCCGGGCACCACTTTCAGTTATTGTTAATGAAAACTTGTATTACCTCATACAGACACATCTTTAAGTGAAACTCTGAAAATGTAGGTTCAATATCCTCAAGGCATTCAAAAGAGGTATCTCCAAAATGATAGGTCCACTGAACATTCCAGGCACTGATCTCCATGCATTATTGTTGGATGAAGAATATCTTGGCCATCTTTGGCAACATACTTCTCCTGAAGGTCTTTTACAATATCTGCCATTTCACCTGGTTTCTTTGAATTCAGGGACTGCAATCCAAGCAGGCACTGTGAATAAACAAATACAGAAATGACAAAGATGGCATTTTTAAATATGATTCAACCTGTCATAAATCATGCTAATTTCAGTCATTGATTGTCATAATATATTCTCTTGATGGGATTTTGAATTGTTCTGGCATCATACCTGTCAGATTTTTCACTACATTTTGTTCGTGATATTTCTCATATACACCAAAAAGCTGAAAAAAATTCTATAATTCGAACATTACCTGATCTGATTTTTTTGACATTTCCTTAGTATGTGAATGCAAAATATGGTGCTGTACACCGGACTTGAAAGGAGCATAACAAGGCATAAATTCAACAATTTTCCGGTAAACACGTGGGACCAAATCACAGCAGACCTCCTTTTGATCAGTTTCTGATGGTAAAATGTTGCACATTTCAAGCTCTGTGACTTGCATCTGTGGTTTGTCATAATTTAGCGTGCTGTCAGGGTTTACTCTATTCTTCACTGCAAATGCATGAGTCCAATGCAAGGACTTGTTTTGTGATGCCTTTGTTTGATGGCGTGCATGGACAGTGAAGTCGACATTATCTGCCACAATTCTGAAATATATAAAAATTGTTGTCACCAGTATGAACAACATTGATATACTTGATATACTAACATCATTATACTAACATCATTGTGTAAGACTACCATTAGCCTTCTTATGTGAACAAATGTTACCCAATTGCAACTATCCTCCAACTCACTTCTGTGTACCCAGGTGCCACTAACAGCATTAAGAGCCACAAGAAAACAAGGAAGAAAAAATATAACAACACTAAATTTTAGTTCAGGGTATATTAAGTACTATTAAAAGGCACCATTTTGTTGCAATGAAACCAATAAAAAGGATATATTTTATTCTTTTTTAACAAGTGGATGGCTAGCCTCTACAAGTTTAGCTAACTGTTGTTCAAAGGCATGTTTCTTAGCCAGGCCTTGGTTTTTATTTTTGCCCTTCTTCCAAGATTTTCCGTCTTTTTCCTAAATTATTGATGAGCCTGTCCACAGGTTCCCTTTTCCTGGGCAATTTTTCAAAGATAATAAGGCTTATATTTTCCGACAAATATTTTTTTTTTCCAAGAGAACATTAAGAGAACATTTTTAACTGCAAACACCAAAAAAAAAAAAACAAGAAAAAAAAACACTGAAACACGGATGTAGGGCAATGCCGATCATTGAAAACGTGAAGGCAAGAAATATATAAGCTCTAGTTTGTACTTACTTGAAATGACTAATGCTTCCGCGAAGGTTATCAACTTGCTTTTTGAAGCATATTTACAGAGACGTTTACTGCACTTCCGAGTCCTTCACTTGAGATCGGACCTGCACTGACAGAACACTCTTTTTCTCTGATATCCTTCAACGAATTCAAACAATTTTGGTAGGTCGCCTCGTCGTAGTGCTGGAATTCTTTGAGCTCCTCAACACAACTGAAATTCATCGAGCACTCCGTTAGACTTTCTTTCTTGAGAAGCTGTACCCTCTGCTTTGCCTCTTCCAAAAAACGGATCATCCACTCTTTTTCCTTTGTTTCCTCTGTCCACTTCAACACTTTCTCATCGAAGTTTCCACCAAATTTTTCTTGCATATGAATGCACGATTTCTGAGACACGGTTAAAGCCAGATTGTAGCATCTATCCAAACTCGCCGCCTTCACACCTCCATGAAGTAACATCAGGCCATTTCGGTAATGGTAAACACTTAGTTTTGGGTTGCATTGGTGAAGACATACTGATGCGGCAGCACATATTGCATTCTTTAGTTTTGGCTCCACGTCGCATTTGCCAAGTTCACTCAAGGGATTTTTTTTCAGTGTCGCTGGCTTTCCAGACTTGCAAATCGCAGCAAGTAAACAAACCAACCGCGGACAAATTCTACACAGTTGCTGATAGTACTGCGAGTTACTGAAAGTAGATAATGAATTAAGAGACGAAACTCTGAGCATATTATCGGATTGCTTTGAATAGTTTACCACTTCCAACAAAGTCAGCTTAGTGTTTTCTACAAAAATGTGAGACTTCATGGACTCCTTGTACATAGGGCCACTGCTGCTGCAGAGAAATTTCCTTTCGCAATATTCTTCACTGCTTTTATCTCCCCAGGAACAGTGCACTCGTGTTCTTCCACTCTTCCCGTGTGGGTATGCAATGAAGATCTAAACAGAAAAAAGTAGAAAATTCTAAATTAAGGTCCCTCATGGTGAAAACTACCCAGAACTGAAATCCAAAATGAAAAAAACCTTTACGACTGTTCTTGTATGCCCTTGTGGAATATCCATTGATTCCTGCATTTTTTCCTCCAATGTCAGAGGACTTTCCTCTTGTTCTTTAATTTTCTCATTGCTACTTGTAAAGGTAAGGGATCTGTGTGAAGTTTTATCTGATGTCGACGATTTCTGATCAACTGAAGAGCAGCGAATTTCCGTGGTGATAATTTCATCTTTATTTCGTTTACCCGTAGGT
>NC_090878.1:25130112-25132612 GCF_036669935.1 Montipora foliosa
TCACTGTTTCACACAGACCTCTTTGAAGACATTGATGCTGTCTATAGATCAGAAGACCAGCCCAGAATTGTGACAAAACATCTATTTGTCATATCTCCAGACCTTAAATAACCACTCTGTGCGCCATTGTGGAGAACTCAGTATTTAAATGAAATTAAGTACCCAGTGAAGGTCATGCACGAATGGACAGATGGTTGTTCTGCTCAATACAAAAGCTGACATTGCATGGGCAACATTAGCCATTCATCAGCACATTTTGGTTATCCAACAATAAGAATTTTTTTGAAACATCACACGCTAAAGGGCCCCAGGATGGAGCAAGGGCAAACCTAAAGTCGAAAACTGATATGGCTGTCATCAGGCGACAAAAAGTGATTCAAAATGCGGTCGATCTTTTTAAATTTGCCCAAGAGAATCTTTCAGTGCCTTCAGAGAAGGCAAATTTCAGTTCAAGAGTTTTTTTTTTTATGTTGGGCAGCATGACAGAAACAGGCCTCGTCGTCACTTTAAGGAAGTGAAGGGCAACTGAGCCATTCACAGCATTTTAGCAAATGGGGAAAGCAGAAGGTTGAAAGTGCGGGATCTATCTTGCTACTGTGACTTTTGCCAAGATGGTGATTATGAGAACTGCAGAAATAAAGCATTTGTCAAAGCATGCGATGAACACATCTTGGAACAGGAAGCTCTCGAAAGAAGAGTCAACAGAAATGACGTAGACGTGGTGAGAGAGGGATTGCTAGATGTGATTGCAAAGGATTCCATCGTTGCTATTGCCGCTGCAGATGTAGGGGAAGACTATTACCTTTTAAAAGTTGCCTTGGACCACCCGGAAATCTTGATGTCTAGCACCAAGGATGATTGAGATTTGCGCTACCCTGCTGGTGCTAAAGCAATCAAAGGACACTTTTTCGATAGAATTGACTTTCCGCAATCCCACGCTACTCTGTTTTTCAAACTCATTCCTGAAAAAATTGCGTATGTGTATCCGTCTGCAGGATTGTTTTTTGAATGGAGTAATATTGCATGCTGTTTAAGATGTCAGAGACAGAGCATCTCGAAATCATCCGTTCTCTTGAAGGTTTTTGAAGTTCCTTTAAGGTGGCTCTGAATCCGCTGTACAGAATTTGTTTTTAAAAACTTTGCAGAGAGTTTCACCTTGGCCTTTTGATCACTTTCCAGCAATAAAAAAATGAGATCAAGAGATTTTGTTTTGAGCTATGTGAAACTAAAGACAAAATAAAGGGTGTTATTACAGGGTTTTCCAATAACCACAGTAACTTAATTCGTCACAATAATGATCGCATCTTGTTTAGCAATAATTTGTGTTTCTTATGGTATTGTAACAATGCTAATACGTGTTATAGGGTTGTAGTGCCAAGCCTTCTAAAGAGAACGTTACTTGAAAGTTTTGCAACTGGCTTGAGCCACCTTAATGCTCGAACATTACAATTTATTAGTGTTAGTACTCTCCTGATTTCAGATTTGTTCTTTTTTCGTTTTTCTCCTCAGAAAACCTCTCAGGAAAAGAAGGTAGAATTTTCAATCCCAGATTGGTTCTTTTGAGAGCTCGTTGACAGCCGGATCGGCTCGCACACTGTCATTGGGAGCTCTTTTCAGAGCTCGATGAATCATAAATCAGCCAGAAAAACTGTTATTGAGTGACTACCACATCGGTTCGCAAACTCTCAGTGATCAGGAGCTCTTTTTAGAGCTCGTTAAAACCCCGACTGGCTCGCACACTGTCTTAGTGATCAAAAGCTATTCCATTCAGCTAGGGCTCATTGAAACCCAGAAGGCAAACTGTTGGTGACATCCCATAGAATTGAAGTCAGTGTCCCTCTATTCGTGCTATGATGTGTTGTTTTCAAGTTACTTGTAAACACAAGAACACCTTTAGAACACCATCTTTCTTGTGTTTTTGAAAAGCCATCACCTGTACTGTAATTGAAATATAGGGCACTTTTCATTTGAGAGACCGGCCAGACCAGGCATATGAAAGGACAATCTCTACGACATGTTCAAATTAACACACTTCGAGAATGATACATTCTCCTCCAGAAGAATACGATGAATTGTCATGCAAATGTTCTTTCAAAGTGTTGCATTTTCTTTACAAACAGACCAGTCAGGCTTGCAGACCAGTTTTCACAAAAGGAAAGCACCCATAGTCTCACGGAATATATTGAAAACCCTGATTAATTGCAGTGAGCATCATTATCTTGCTGGGAATCCGTCAATATATAGAGCAATAAGTTATATTTCGTGTTAAAAGTCTTACAATTAAATATGTCTATTATTAAAGGAAAGGTAAGCGAAATCAGCGGTATTTGTTCAGTTCTGTTGACCCATTTTGAATCATGAGCTGACGCAAGCGCTTTTAGAATTGCATGTGTGCCTTGCTGAAAACCCTTTTGAGCCTCCTTAAACCGGCCGCTCCACCCTGGACCTGTGTTCTTCTCCACGCAAAAATGTGTTAATTGCTGTCATGCAGCCTTTCCGG
>NC_090878.1:25135112-25165112 GCF_036669935.1 Montipora foliosa
AATGTTTTTTTAACAATTAACATAAACAGTCTAGAAGTCATGGATGGGTTTACAGTAATAGCCATGAATGGTATTTCATACATAATAAAACCATTGTTGTGGGTTTAAAATACCATTAATGTGTAATTTATGAAACCATTCTTGGTGTAAACAATTCCCAATAATGTTTATATGTTACCCATCTATGTAAATATCTTTAAACACTAATGTGATAATACATCATTATTGTGGTTTTAAAATACCATGAATGTGTTTTTTTTATTTTTGCAAAACAATTCTTGGTGTAATCAATTCCCAACAATGTTTATATGTTACCCATTTATGTAAACACCATTAAACATTTATGGGATAATACATCAGTACAAACCATTGATGTTATTAGAAAAGAACGCAAATGTTAATGATGCTTTAAACCATTAATGGTTTGTCTCCATGAGTTGAAAAACCATTAATGTAAGGATTAAAACATAAATGGTTTGTGTCAAACTTTAAAAGCATTCATGTGAATTCCAAAGACCATGCTTGTATTTTGAGATTCTTTCTCCCAAAACCATTCTTGGTATAAACCATTTCTCAACAATATTGGTATTTTACCCATCCAACTAAATGCTTTAGCCACTGATGGAACAGTACATCAACAAATCCAGCAATTCTAATAAAAGAGGTAATGACTACATTTTGGTATCATAAATTAACATTTTTAATGCAAAATTCTAGTACTGGTATTCCTGAGAGGGGATTAATTACATCTGTCATTATGGTGTTACTGCAGGTAAAGTATTTTGTTGTTAAGCTGACAGTTATTGAGCACATGCTATCTACATAAAAGGCATCATTTCCCAAGTGTTCCCATTCCATTCTCCAATTGCCGCACACACAATTGCATTCCAGGATACTTGGTCTAAACAGGTATTTCTCTCAGAGACAAATACATCAACAAGAATGGAGCCAACTTCTCTTTCCCCATTTCTGATGTAATATCGGACCTTAGCAAGTTGATTAGTTACATCCACAGTCATTACTTCTCCAAGCCATGGCTCAGGATCAGTTCCATTGATCAAAACCATATCTCCTCGCTCAGGGTAAAACGGAACGACAATATCGTGCTCAGACAATGGCATACTCTTCCTCATAAAGTCAATAACAACTGGCTCTTGGGGCTCAAAAGGATTGGAAACAACCATAACCTTTCTCAAAATACATGTTACGGGTTGAATAACCATTTTAGGGAGGCTATCTTTGCATAGAATAGGAAAACCAGTGTCAGAAAATATCACAATGTTTCCATTTTCATCAAGCTTACTAGGAAGAAACTGGCCTTGGACAAATTTGTGATACTCTCCTCCAATTTCCAAACACAGGAATCTTTCAATAAAGACAACTGAAGGACCTTGACTTTCCACATCAAGGAAAGCGTGCTCTCTACTTCTGTATAAAAGTCCCTGACCTTCAATTCCTTGCTGAGGCTTGAGGAGGCTTTTGTAGGCGAAAGCAAGTTCTGGAACACGATTGCCACTTGATGAGCTGGCCAAAAATGACTTTATCATATTCACTTCTCGTAGTGATAAATGAACTTCATTCCTGTCAGAACCACCTACAAGGATTCCCTTGTTGCTATTGTTTATATGATGAGCAGAATTGTTAGCAATTTTCATCAGATGCCTTGCACCTTCCAAACTGGTTGCACTCATCTGCAAAAAAACAAGCTTTCATGTAAGCGAGATAAATTCACCAAACATTGACCAGAAAAATTGACAAAACATAATTGACTAAAGGTCTCAAACCTGACTTAATCATAGATGTTAAATTTAAAGTTAAAAAAAGTGTTGTATCCTTGGCTGTGTATGATCGTGATGCAAGTGCAAGTTCAATCTTCAAATCATGAAAGTGTTTTGTTGTAGAAAATATCAAGATCTCCCCACATGAAAGGGTTAATTGGTTTAAATCCTTCCTTCCCTTTGGAAATTTCAATTAAATTTCATACTTTATAGATAACAGACCCTGCCCCCACAAAAAAAACCTTGGAATTTAGAGTGGTTCTTTATGGGTTTAGGTGGAATTTTTTCTGGAACCACAAACTTAAACATTCATACAGGTGTTACTTACTATTATTGTATATTAAATTTGCCTTTGACAAATAATTGTTACATATATTAACTAAATAAAGGCCAAGTTACCTTTTCAAGAGATAATTTGAACGGTTTGGGAGGACCCTCGAAGTACCTTGATAGATGCTGTAGCAGTTCTCTCCGTGCTTCTTTCCTTGCAAATGTGCACTCAATGTTCTTAAAGTTGCACTTTGTAGTAACATATCTCCTTACAGCCCTTTCAAATGGAAAGCACCAGTAATTGTCTGGATGTGAAAAACGAAGGGCATCACTGGAAATGTGGAGAAGATTATGCTCTGTGACTACACAGGAAGTGAATCCTCTGTGCTCCTCAGTGAGGATCAAATATCGGCTAGCTAATTTGAAGAAAAGGTGGGCATCCTCAAGGCTCCAACCATCTCTTTTAGAGAAGACCAGTTCATTCATCCTTACTGTCAATTGCCAAATGTGATAGTCCATGTCCTCCAGTAGGTCAGCAAACATTACTTCAGATGCTGGAAAGGCGAATTTATGAAGTTCTTCTGCCTTCCAGAAGGCCAAACGTGAATCAATACCAGTGGGAAGTCTTCCATCTTTAAGTTCTATAAAATCATAATTTGACAGTGAAAAATTGTTGAATTGTGATTGATTTTTCTTTTCTTTTTGCACCACTGACAGCAGCTAATTCCTGTTAATTATTATAATCATTTTATTCACAAGGAATAAAATATTTATTATAATAATATTACTGTATTATTAATTCAATCACTTTAATGACAGTAACAGATGTATGATACATGAACATAAATAAAGTAATTGTCAGGTGATTGACTAACCCAAACTACAAACAATTAACAAAGATTTCAGGAATGTAAAAAATGTTTTGAAAAACTTGTAAATTAAATAATATAAACTTTGTTGTTCAAAGGACTAGGGTATGTAGCAGGGAGGCATTTATATCGTACAATACAACCTGTCAAAAAAAAAAAAAACACGCTGACTTTGCACCTAAAGCAAT
The DNA here is from genome assembly GCF_036669935.1 of Montipora foliosa. Lineage (NCBI taxonomy): Eukaryota > Metazoa > Cnidaria > Anthozoa > Scleractinia > Acroporidae > Montipora > Montipora foliosa. The sequence goes on from NC_090878.1 coordinate 25,138,218, forward strand.
ATTGTGCCCAAAAGTAATAAAGAATTTACTGTTATAATATTACTTTCATGCATTTACACATGAAAATAATATTCTAGGTCACAAACCTGCTGTCCAAGGGAAGGCCTTCAGTCGTTGGGCAACAAGTTTACTGTCAATCTTCTCAGATGCAATGAGTTCCTTGAGTTGTGATGCAATGACATTAGTTGGGAGGTTGTGCATTGTATCATAAACAAGATCTTTGAAGATGCTGAATCCGTATAGTTTGTGTAATCGATGAAGAATGCTTAATCCAGTGTATCCACTGGTTCGACTTTTGCTTGCTCTGACAGTTTTGCGGTCTTCCTGATTAATATCTGTCATCAGTGGCAAAGCCTCTTCCAACTTTCTTTCCTCCCACGGATATTTGGCATGGTACCTATTATCACCATAGTAGTATGTGCTCCCACCCTCGGGATTTATGGTTCCTGTTGAATTTAAGAGAACAAATTAGACACAGTAGAATTAGCAAGTGATCTGAGCATCTTTTATGTAAAACACAATGTAAAAATGCTTAGACCTTCCTTAAGTCTTTTACTTTGGTTTTAATTTGCCCGTGATGATAGAGGTAGCATTATTCTAATAAATTACTTGCACAGTGACTTAATTTTGACAATATTTTATAATTTGCAATAATTTTTATTCTTCATTATCATGTATGTATTATTCTGTTATTATTCTTCATTATATGCAATTATGTCAAATTTACCTTTCAGTTTATCTCTACGACATGGCAATATCCCATGTTTGATGAACTTTCCAACCTCATGTTGTGCAGGGTAATCACCTGTCCATAATAAAATCAATACTCTAATGGTGATCCTGCCTGCAGGAAGGCAAGGAAATGATGCAGCATAGTCAACTTCAAGACCTGCAAAGACAATCAATGTGATTCAATTATTTGTATTTACATGTAGAAAAAAGGAGGAAAGTATTTGTTATTTACACTAGCTAAACATTACCCAACAAAATTTCAAACAACGGCCAAGTGAAAAATTACACATATGTAAGGCATAATTTTGCCTGCTTTACTTAGTTTATATTCATAGACATTTAAATCTGGAAACTCATCATCAACCTTAAATTTTTAACAGTACATGATTCAGTATGTGTCTGACATGACAATGTTCTAAATAAATGAATATTAAATTAATAATTTTCTGTTGAATACACAATAAGTTTTACTGATCTGTACCCATAGGCCGAATAGTCCTTATGGTTTCATACCATTAATGAAGATGTTTTCAATGTCACTGACAAGGGGATGCAGGAATGGATCCAAGGAACATGGACGACTCTTAGGTAGCTGATAAGAAGGGACAAATCCCACCACATAAACTTGATCAGTTTTGCTTCTTTCAGCCTTAGCCATGTTAGCTATTGTCACTTCTATTGCCCCTATAATTAAGAAGATGCTAATCACTGATAAGAAGATAACAGTTTAAATAAGGTGTTCAACAGCAAGACTTAACTCCTGTCAGTTAACTGCAGTCTTAAGCACATTTGTGTTATTGGATACATTACATTTATTTCTTAGAAGTGAGAAAGAAGGTGTTTGCTTACCACAACTATGTGCTCCAGGGTATCCAAAGGTCTGCCAACCATCCCAGTGGCCAATAAGTGCAATATTGCGGGATCCCCTCTAGAATAGCATGGTGTGTGCTTCCACCTTGATCCACATTCATGACATGTAATCACATGCTTCCCTTCTTCTTCTGGAAATTCCTCGATCTCATCACTACTTGTCACATTAGCACAGTACTGACACTTAACAGGTAGCATCCAGCGAGAATCTGGATCCCAGAACCACTTAAGCTCATTAAATCTTTCACCATCCCAGATTTCTTTCAATATAAAGTTAGGACCTTCCCCTACTAACCAGTGTTCTTTCTCACCCCAGTGGGCCATCATTTTCTCACACACACCACGATTACTACACCAAAGTTGAACTTTGTCAGAAATTCCTAGGTAGTAGAATTTCATCGTGCCTTTCTTTCCGCAGTGTCTGCATTTGTCTTCACCATTTTCCATGACATCCCATTGTGTGTAATGGCTCTCATCCAAACAGATGTAAAGTTCTCTGGGAGATTTGTATCCACAATTTTGGAGAACTGTTTGTGTGTCTTGTCAATTCCCTGGCCATTTTTCTTCTAAGTGACTGTCCTTTCTACAGTACAACTCTTTGGCAAATTGCAGGACGTCTTCAAAATCTGATATTGACCCATTCATTTGATCCACTAAATTCAATGCTTTTAGTATAGCAATTGTTATTTGTATGTCATCAGGGTCAATTTCCAAATCATCTGAGGTGTTCTCTGGGGTGGTGGATTCTGTCATTTCTGCTAAACTTGAGGTACTTGAAGCATATGCACCAGTCTGGTTGCCAGGTAGGGCACTAGAATTGCAGTAATAGACATCATCCACGTGCACAGTAATGGTGACGTTGTCCCCAGGAGACAAAGGGGATGAAAATTCATCAATGCCTGAGTCGTTGTGTGAATCACTGGGTTCTTCATTTCTGTTTGAAACAAAGGAATACTTGTGATCAGGTGCAGGCTCAAGAGAATTCAAATGATTGTGGATATTGCCCATTTATTTGTATATCAAAAGCAGTCATGTATATGTTGTGGTTCAATTTTGTCCTTGGTTTAAATTTTATTTTCCTTTGTTTTTCGGTATGGTAATGTATGATAATGAGTTTGAAACAAAAGAAAATAAAATTTAAACCAAGGATAAAATTGAACCACAAATTTAAATTTAAATTAATTTAAACCACATGTTAAAATGATGAGCCTATATTTTTGTGATTACCTGGGTAGCCCAAGATCAGCAATGGCTTGTTGTTGTTGCCAATGAGAATATTCCAGGGAACGTGCAACTGCAGCACCATTGCAGCTGGAACAAGGGCAATGTACGTGTCTAGATTTTAACTGTGAACAGTTACAGCAGACAATATCATCTCTTGACCAAACATAAGGTTCAAATCTTCGTCTTTTAGTTTGCATAATATCGGGCAGCTGGCTCACGACGGGTAAAAAACGATGCCGATCCTTCACCATAATTTCAAAAAGCCCTCCAAAGGAAACGTCAATCCAAAACGCCGAATTTCCCGCGCGAAGATAACCTGCACCAATCACACCCCAGCTTTTTTTTCATCAACCAATCACGTTGCGGAATGACGATGAAGATCCCGTGTTTGATCCCAGCGTTGTTCATTCCGCCCATGAATTGTGCAAGTGAGGACGTGACGGTTTTGAATTGGTCTTCTTTATTCTTCGTTTTGTTGTTTATTGACAACCATGGGTGAAAATGAAACGTCCAGTTCCGTACAAGAAATGAATATCCAAGAAGTGAAGGATTTTATTGCGAAAGAATTCCAATTAGAAATTGCCGAGAAGTTCGAAGGTAAGCTTGTGTCGCATTGCGTTTTTTCGCGCCATTTTACGCTGCGTATGATGGTCCGCTTTTTCTTTCAGATAACCTACCAGTATTTGAAAAAAGGCCTGAAACTTTTCAATTCAGCTTTGGGTTCATTATTGTGCACTTTCAATTAACTCATATTAAACGTGATCGAGTTTTTATCGCTCTGCCGTGGGGGAAAACTGGTCATTCACTGAAAGTTTTGGCGCGAAAGAAAGAAACTTCATTTTTGAATAAAAATGAGATATTAAGTGCTGTTAAGTTATTAAGATTTAATTTAACCTTACTTTAGTTATCTTTGCAACTTTTCTACAGTCTGTTAGAAGGGCTAGAAATCGTTCATATGCCAATTCAAAGATGGCGGCCGCGATCTTAGATCGATCAACATTCGATTCGTTCCTTCCCGTTCGGTTCATAGTTGGTGTGTTTTGTTATTGAAAAAAGTTTAAGTTTACCTGTACTATGTACAATAATTTCCTCTTCTTGTTCTTTTTTCTGCAAACAGCGCAAAAAATTGACGGCAAATCCTTATTATTGCTATCAAAGAAAGCAACAAGAGAACAGTACGAAGCCTGCGGACTGATGACAGTAGCTGACCAACTTAAACTAACGATGCTGGTCAACGCAAGCGCCGATATAGATGAAGCGTCGAGTTGCGTGATCACGGCAGTTAAAGCAAAAAAGCCTTCGAAGGCCCAGCTGAATCAAATCAGCGATATTAATAGAAGAATTTACAAGACGAAGTGAGTGATATAAGCTGGCAATTAAGCTTTCCATGCATGTAACTTAAATTTCTTGAACACGACTCCAGAGTTTGTATTTCAAATTTTGCGTTGTTTAGCTTTTCATCATCAACACATGAACACTGGCTTGAATTTGAGAACGTTATTATTCTAGGTTGTAAACATGGTGTAAATTTTTTTTACAAATATACTTCCTGCATTATTTCATTTCTGCTTTTTATTTGTAAGCCCCAAGTTTTGCGGGTCGATCATTTCGGAAACGATAGCTGAAACGATACTTCTTTCTTAAACAATTTGGATTTTTGTCAATTTATTGAAAGTTTCAACAACTGTTGAATCTTTCCCTTAATAGGAGAAAAGCGATCAGAGCGGCAGCAATCAAACGATGGCCGGGGAACAACATCCCCAAATTCAAAACCAACAAGACAGCTGTAGCAGAGTTAAATCAGTTAGTGGAAGAGCTTGTGGCTGAATGCTCTTTTCCGCCTTTGAACTTTGGGAGAGATGGCATCAAACAACACATTTTGGATGTATTGAATGAAAGACGAAGACACCAAAGGAATGGCCATGATTACTCTAAAGTAAGCTCAACCATTTATCTATCACATTTCATCAAGACCCCCCAAACAGTTAAGGAAGGAGAATAGAATAGAAACTTTATAGTGATGTGTCAAAGAAAATCTAGCTTCCTGTGAATCAGGATGCTAAGCGGGGAGACAACTAAGCTAAAAAATATTTGACAATAACTTATATTACAATAATTAAAATGACTTGATTTCTCTTTTAAGCACGTACTAGCTAACACCTAATGCACAATAGCACTGGCTCACTAAGAGTAAAACAGGGTGCTAATTGTAGACAAATAATTTGTTTGGTGTCATTAGAGGCTTGTGCCAAATAAGACAATCTTAACATTTCTTTGGGCTAAAGTTTTAACCCGTTGAGGTCAACATTTGATACAGGGAAATAGGAAAATATTTGTAAATACCAGAGTCCAAAGAAAGTCAGTGTTACTTTCCCAGTTTGATTGTGTGCACATCTGGGTAGACTTCTTAACTGTCTTGTGATATATAGCTCCCGACAGTATGAAATCCAGTAGTGACAACCGTGCTGTAGAAGTTAGCAAATTAAGGCAGTCACTACAATGACCACTTTTTTAAAATTGCAGGCCGATAAGCGAACGCTGAAGCGTAAAACACCGAGTTCTGAACGCACTAGTACTGCTGAAAACAACAGTTCTGCAAGTCCTTCTAGTGATAGTCTCTCTGATTCCATTGAGGATGAATCTGGGGATACGGAAATTGTGGAAGAATCAGAGGAGGAAAAGACGGGTATGTTTGAGCATATTTTATTTGATAAATCTGCAATGTATCTGTTGTGGTGCAAATTTTTCTTTGGTTTAACATTTTTCAAACCAGGGGATCATGGTTGACTTTTAGGCATTCTCATCAATGTTTTTCATTCTTTAAAATTCTTGTTATTGTCAGTCACAATTCCCAGAAATTAAAAACATTTCTTTTAACAGGTGCTGTCTGCAGTTTAGTTCCTGGGCTTTCCAATACCTCTTAACAGAGTACTAACAAAGTTTCTGTTTGCCTCCACAGGTCATTGTTTACAAGTTAAAGATTCACAAACTGTAATTGTAGACAGCAGTAGTGTTGAAAAGAGCTGTGCCTCTGAATCAGGCAATACAGATGAAGTCATGGAATCAGAACCTGATGCTGAAGAAGGTTTATATGATATTATTTTTAGAAGTTTGAAACCTTTTGTCTTTTGCGCATGCAAGTATTGTCAGGGGATTGAGAAGAGGCCGCAACTGAATTTTCTATTTATTTCCCAGCTTTCCCAGATGACACAGCTAAACTTATTATATGCGTTGCATATAATGCAATCCGACTGGCAGATGTACAAAGAAATCAGTTAGCTTCATCAGCCAAAGCAATGGGCATAAAAAATGCACCAACAGAGAAGAATGGTTTGGTAAAAGTGGTTGCAGAAGCCCTTGTAAAAAAGAATTATGTCAGAATCAGAGGGAACCCAAAAAATGCTTCAAGGCGTGACATACAAAAGCTGAAGCCATTTTAATTGCATTCAAGTGTGGTTTAATTCCATCTTACCCCATTACAAAATTAAAAAAGTTTGTTGTTTTCCATTTTGTGCAACCTGGGCATTTGTAGCTTGTAATAATAATTTTATAATAAGTGTGCAGGGCAATGAAACAATTAAGGTGCAATAAAATGTTGTGTTTCTGAGTTTCTTCCATTGTTTGTGATGTGCACATCACAAAATATATTGTGAATGTTAAGTTGATTGAACTGAACATTAACAACCTTTTGTTATGTGCTCATTACAAACAATGGAAGAAACTCGGAAACACAACATTTTATTGCACCTTCTTCTATTGTCTCGCAGCTTTATTATTATAAAATATTATAAGCTACAAATGCCCAAAGATGTTTTGGGGCTTTTGGTTAATTTTCTTAACATAAAGATGATATTGTCACGACTTTTGTTACTTGTACCACAGTAGCAGAACTGATTATTGTAAAAATGTATCCTTTGTTAATGTATCATTAAAAGTTGAAAGTTTATAGCCTTGGATGATTATGGTTGGTTTTAATGATGAACTGTTAGAATTGTAACCTTAGCTTTGCGGAATTGGCGATTTCCATGATAACTATATCAAAAAAAAATTCAGTGCAGTGGATTATTAAGAACTTAATTAACTAACCACAAATCCACTTGGATGTTTTCAAATTTCTTTTGATGGGAACTAAAATATCACACGTGAGAATGGAGATTGCTAATTCTCAATCTCAATAACGGTTTTTACATTACCTTTCAAAATAATAATTTTATTCCAATCATTCATGTTAACAACAATATAAATAAACATTGATGGGTTTTCCTTCATCATGGGAAATGACAATTTCCCAACGACAGCTAGTACATTAAAATAATCTGAACATAAAACAGTAAAAAACATTGTTATTTGAATTAGCATTAATGTTAAGCTATTAATTCCCAATGATGGTTTATAGATTACCATTTATGGCAATTTGATTCCTACCATGGGTTTTCCTTCATGGGAAGTAGCAATTTCTCAATAACACTATTAAAATAACCTGAATGTTAAAACAATAAAAGATGATGTTATTATTTGAATTACCATCTATGGTTAAGCTATTTCCCAATAATGGTTGATAAATTACCATTTATAGTAATTTGATTCCTACCATGTATGGAATTAAAATGGCAATAAACATTGATGGGTTTTTCTTCATGGGAAGAGGCAATATCCCAATAATAGAACATTAAAATAACCTGAATGTTAAAAGACTAACAAACATTATTGTTAATTTGAATTACCATCAATGTTTGAAAATAATTTAACATCAATGATACATTACATAAAACCATCAGTGGTAAGTTGGCACTAACCATCAGTGGAATTTGTAATTAACATTTATGTGAATTTTCAAAGAAAAACATTAATGGTAAGTGTCCAACTTTAACATTAATGTTTTTTTTTCCTTGGGAATTGATGAAATCCCATTCGATTTTACATCAATGATTTTCTGCAATTTTTTCCTGTGATAGGGGCTTTTCAGGGCCAATGAAACACAACGAAACGACAGAACAGAACAACAACAACTGTTAAGAATCCCAACTGGCCGGAGGCAAACCAGTTGGCTATTTACAAATGCAGCTGAGAAGTTGAACCAGGGACTACCAGGATCAAATTCAACGAGTGGCCAGAGCGGGTCTTGAACCCGGGATCTCCGGATCTCAAGGCAAGCACCCTAACCACTGGGCCACACTACGTCCGTCCAGAATATCAAACAACTTTAAGAGTTGATGTCAGTAAGGATCAAAGATCGGGCGGACAGAGCTCAAAATTTGATTTCGCCTATACTTTGTACATTGGTAGGCCCAGGTACTATACATATGAAATCAAGGTTTATTTGGCTAAATATTGTTTCGTTTCAAAGAAATTTGATTTTAACTGCAAACGGTATTTTTCGTCGTAATAACCTTGAAAATTGCCAACTTTCACGAAGTTATTGAGTCATTTAGTCGATTGTTTTAAGATGTCTTCACGGATATCCAGTTAATCTAAAGCTATTTCAGTCCACTGATTCCCAAAACAACTCGCTAACGCTGTTAACAAAAAATATATGATTTTTTAAAGAAGCACACCAACATCCTTCTCGAATTTGGTGCAATGGCTGGTCAAAACAACATGTCAGAAATGCCCGCGGTACGCAACGAATCACACCAGAAAACCTTTTGGTATTCTTTAAAAGGATAGTTTTAACTTTCTACAAGCTTATATTTTTGGGATCTTTCGTACTTTTTTGACAAATACTTCTTAAAGTGAGCACAATTCCACCTTCCGCCATCTTGGAATGTCTTACATTACCGAAACAGGCGAAACGGAAGTCACCACTAAGGCATCGAACGGTACATATTTTTTCACTTCTTTTGACTAAAGAATCTCCCATAAGCTTTAAGATCAACCAAATTTACCTGTAATCAAGTCCAATGTCAAGAAAAAGCAGCAAGAAACGCACCATACTTCGGCGATTACTGTCTACAATCGTAGTCTGCAAAGACTAAAAGTGACTCCGTGCTGTGACTCGGGCAACGTTTGGACTTTGACGCGCTTCACTGAGTCTCACTTGTGTACCCTTCGCTTGAGCTTTCAATACTCATCCGTTTCAATTTTAGTTTTGATAAGTCTCATTCCATGGGCACTTTTAACTCTCCATCCCGCATCTCGTATAACAATATTCCATTTGTCACGCAATATGTGTGACAAATGAACCGGAAATGAAATTCTCCTCAAACTCCTTTTCGGCATTTTAAGAAACTTTCCTGACTTAACAGAGTGAATCCTTCACTAAACCGGTCTAAATCAGAGGTCTAAATTTATGTGGGTAAATTAAATGATCTCAACTTTAACTATAATCACACATATATCTAGAAATATCAAACCGAAACTAATACCATCATTTTTTTAGAAATGACGGAGAAAATGCATGCCTTTGAAAATCTACTGGCTTTCACATATCAATCCTTCGTTAAAAGAAAAAGTTGGGGTGACTAACTTCTTTTTCGTCACCAGAGCTGCTGTCAGTTTTAATTGGCTGGTCAAAAACCACGCAATCTGCTAATATGTAAAAAGACTCTGCTGAAAAACAAAATTGGTTCGCAATTCTTTGCCTTATCTTGTATTTGTTGTTGTTGTTCATTGTTCAGAAGCAAGGAAATTCCGGTTAAACGAGTGGGCATTAAAAGTACAGTCTCTTTATCTGAGCTGTGAACTTATGCATCAATTGCAGCTGCGTACAGTCCCCGCGGGCTGACCTCCGGGGTGGTCCGGGGTTGGCCAATGGCCGACCTCCGGGCAAGGCAAAATTTGCTAATGCCCTACCCCGGGACCGACAAGGGGGAAAATATCCCACAGTGGCCAGCAGGCGGAGGGGGGGGGACTAGGTGCAGCGGAAATTGATTGATGCATTAGGGCATTGCATTTTGCCTGACCCGTGGTCCCTGAAAACTTAAGTTATAATCACGTATTATAACAACCTCGTTCCCAGGGTTCTCTCCTACCCAGGAGAGAACCCTGGGAACGAGGTTGGTGTTATAACAGGATACAAGCTTACAATTTCTTAGCTCGATTGTTCTAGTCGATTACACTCGAGCACAAGAGCACTCCTTAATGACCTGCGTGATACGACTTATAAGTGGCTTTTTTCGTTTTTCCGTGATATCATCCACGTTCAAGCCAATATCTTCACAAATGTCCCTTAGCACTGCAACTGTTAAGGTAGATAATTTCTCTGTATGAACCAAACTGCAAATGTTACGGGAAAGGGCGACAATGGGGTGACGTAAAGCAATTTCTTCGCTGACAACTTCCTTTAGGTGCGAATGTAAGGCCTCTGCCTCGACTGCACACTGCCCTTCGTCTTCACTTCCACTTTCTTCGTTCGATGTTGCTGACGTTTTTCGAATCCTTGCTGCCAGTCTTGAGAAGAATCCTGCCACCTGCTGTGGCGAAAGAAATATCCTTTCCCCTGAAAATACGAGCAGCCTTTTCGTCCCTCACTCTTCGCATTTCTTGCGATACCTGTTGTGGATCTGCCTTTTTACCACACTCCTCCCCGATGAGAAACTGTTCTGTGAGGAACTTTCTTTGTTCTTCTGTAAACTGGGTTCTACTCCTTGTTGTTTTAAGAGCCCATCCCATCTCAAGTGTGGAATGTAGTTTATCAACTGAGATTTTTGATGTCGTGTAGAAACCAAAAGTTGGAACTTTCGTTTGCTCTCCAGTTATTCTCGCAGCGTATCCTTTTCTGGCTTTGTCAAACAGTGTTTCTTTTTCTAGCACGCGCTTTTGCTTTCCTTCGTCTAAATGTGCTTGCAAACTTGAGGACCGCTGGAATGTCTTCTGGGCAGGTAAAAAGGCCGCTTACTTCCTCTTTCTCTTTTTCTACATCCATGTCTTGTCCTGCTGTCTCTTGCTGGTAAGGACTACTCAGCCGTTGTTCGGACAAAGATTTTTGCTGCACTTCCTTTCTAGCATTGATTTTTCTAAAGCTTGACTGCTGAGAGCGGGTATCAGGAGGCTCCAAAACTTCAAGTGTAGCAGAAAAGATACCATCGGTTTGAATGTCCTTCCATGTTACCAGCTTTCCGGGCCCGATGTTATAAGCCTTCCATGTTGTGATACCATTTGGACAAAACTGGAAGTTATTAAGCGTACTAATTCCGTCCCATTTGATCACGTTTTTGCCAGCAGATAGTTCGGGAGGCTTCACATACTTCACAATAACGCCAGTAATACCGCCATTTGATTCAATGGCTTCTTTAATCTGTGCAGCGTTGTTCACATCGTGCCCCTCGTTTAAGTACACATTGATATGTCCTTTAATTGTTGCGGCCTGGCGGTCAGCTTCTCCCTTGCCCCCTCGTGGATCTGAAAAGTCGAACCTCTCCACCTTGACATCAGAAAGACTGTTCAACCTGCTTCCTACAATTGTTGACCCACAATGATAACATCCTGCGTTGTCCTGTTTGCAATACACTTTTTGCAGTTGTTGCCGACGCTCCTTTAACATCTCGATAACATCTTGTAAAATGGCGGTTACTGCAACGCTATCCTGAGGGCAACTCTGAAACAGGTGGACAAAAGTGAGCTTCTCAAGCGGGGCATTTGCTTCTGATCTTGTAAAAGCAACTGTGATGTGCCATGGAATACCACGTTTGGCGAACCAGTCACACTGTGATTCGCGAAACTTTCGCGGTAAGAATTTCATCGCCCAGTCCATAACTAATAATGCTGACTCCGACATATGACATCTAACACGTCATGTTTTGCTTGATCCTGGTTAACTGTTCGCAGTTGGTGAGCTTTCCATGCCAAAATGTCCTTTTCAGCTTGAGCCACTAAATAGATACTGTCATCTCTTTCTTCTTCAGACTGAAGTTCTGCGCACGCTTCTTTTATGGTAGACAGCACCCCGGTTAATTTATTGCATTCGTAGCAGACCTCATCGTGGTTATGGTTACACTTTCCTTGAAAGCAACTATTTTTAGGATCACTTAGGGAAAACGTTAAACAGTGATCTGCAACTTCTGATTCCATTGTAACGTGTACCTAAAATGTGAAAGATTATTATCGTCATCATCATCATAGTTATCACTATCATCATAATTTTTACTATGATTTTTCGTTATTAATATCAGCTGCTTTAGGATAAAATCTTTTAAAAGTAGTAAAAGAAGTTTGAAACTTATTAAAGCTTGTCCGAACCGCTTAAAGGGCGCAAATTGAAGATAGCTTCCGCTTAATCAATGTTTCGAGGTTTAGCCTCAATACTAGTTAGTACAATGCAGCCAAAGAAAGTTGACTTTCATGTTTATGACCAATTCGCTTAAATTTAGCATCAATCCAGCCAAAGTACAAAGTTAATAATCTACTAAAAGAATAACCAAATATTAAGACAGCCTTACCTTGTAATCAGACCGCAGATATTGCTTGGCAGACCGAAGTGTTTGTTTCATTTCCTTGGCCCAGGCTTGTGACTTTGCTTGATCTGCTATCTTGTCTACTATCTCACTAAGATCTTCTATTGCCTTACTGCCCTGTGCAGAGAAGTTATCCAAGCCCTGTAGAGAGGTGCGCACTGACGCAGAGCAAACGTCTAGTACTCGGAGTTGTGTGCGCTTGCTCATCGGAGTGAAATTGGTCTCGGTACAAAACCGAAAATACTGTTGTGTTATCCGTTCTGGTATTAGCATCCGTACGACGTTAGGTGTTTTAATCACCTCCCCTGTTGAAAGTTTCAGCATCTTTTCTCCAAATGGCATGTCTTGTACAATATGGGAACTTGTAACAAAGTCGAGAAAATGATCAACTTTGGCGGTAAGATCGCACCTCTACCATGTAACAGTCTATGATGCCGCGCGATGTTAAATCTGTAAGGCGTCACCCCGGGAATGTAATGCGCCAGTTCCTTAAGCGATAGTTTATCTGCCAAGATGGACAAAATTTGTCCTCTCGTGCTCCAGTGAGTTGCGTTTAAATAGCTTTCTGCTAAGGCTTATTTGTGGTTTCTCTTCGGCGGAATGATTCCGCTTTTCGACCAGTTGTCAAATTGTTTGCAGACATCATATCAACCACATACGGAACAGTCCGCAAGTTAACCAATGAAAAGAGTTCTTTCTGATCTATTTCAATAAACACGTCCTCTGGCTTTTGTTTTAGTCACAGCTATGACCTACGAGAATACAGATGGAGACTTCCTCACAAACTTAAAATCGTACAATCGGGTTTTCAATTTGTTCAATTCCCTGCATACCATCGAATTTTCTCCAATTAGAGTCGTTTAAATCAAACTGCAATTCGTCTCCTTTTTATTGTCTCATTGGCATGTTTGCTGTAATGGTCCGACAGAGCACTATATTCGATTTTGTTAAACAAATGCAGAGATTTCATCAAACGCAGATATTCTCTTGGGAAAATTATGTTCCGCTTTTGACTTGAAACGTTCCGATAGTTAGCCGATAAGACATCTACAGTATTTACGTATCGCGTGTACATATCAAGCTTGTGTAAATCTGCGCTCACAAGGTTTGGAAAGGTCAAAGACTTCGAATGCCTAAAATATCAAGATTACTCTACAATTTCCTAAACTTCCTCTTGTGTGTGTGTTTCACTTGTAATTTTTGTATATTTTATTTGTGGTTTTCAGCAATTTTAACGTTAGATTCCATTGGCCTTACACGCAAATCTACCACACCTTTAGTCTTGATTGCTGTCTATTTATGCTGAATATTTTATTTCACCACAACGGTATAATACACAAGTTACCCTCTCCGCCATGCGTAACATTTGGTTGTGTCTTTTGTGCTCCGCCAATACTTGTTTCATATCCGGGACGTCATAACAGCCAATTCCTTGCCATGTGACTGTTATCCCTCTCATAAAAACCAGGGCTTTTTCTACTTCGTCGTCATTTTTCATAAATTCGTAGAAGCCGTCGGCTCGCCTTAGGAATCTGACCGTTATGACATCCTCCCTCTCCTGTAGGACACCGCCTATGTACATCAGACTGCCATAGGCTACTGCTATCCATTCCTCTTTAGACTCCTGAGAAAAGAAACGTACCGAAACCAATTGATCATTTTTTATGTACTTCACGATAATTGCAAACATGTTGATAACAGAATAACCCTTGTTGACCTCCCTTCACTTTGCAGAATAGTCTGAGAAACAAACATCTCAGAAACTCAATATCTCTGCGGATATTCTAAAAAAAAACCTTCTAAAATATCTAAATATCCCGATTTTTCTTACAATAATTGTAATAAATTTTATAATATCAAGTTAAAAGAAACAGATGTATTAGTTATATCTAAGATATCGCATTTTTCTAGATATCCCAAGAGGAAATTATTTTATTTATATTTTCTCGTTTTTCTGCAAATCGTGAATTTTGCTTGATTATGATAAATGTTTTGTCAATGTCTTCAATTCTGGTAGCCGTTTCTTCGTGGTACCACTATGCGGCATATAAATGTGAAATGAAATGTTTAAAACAGTCGACCCTTAATACCTTTTTTGCGGTAGTCTGTGGTAGTTTATCCGGTTGTTTCTTGGTGCGTTTCTTAGTTTTCTGCAAGGAAAATATAAAGTATATTACAGTTTTTTCACCCTTACTGTTCAGAAGCTCAGTCGTTTCTCGTTTTTCTTCCTTGGTTGTTTTTACGGCACTGGCAGTATCTTAATACAAAGAAACTAAAGCACCAGCTAAGTTTATTTAAATTACCACATAATAACATCCTTTGGTTTGCTGGATCTAAAATAGTGCGAGTCAATTTTAATTTATTTTTTCCTGTACTTAGCGTTAATTTAAACCTAGCAATAGGTAACACTTGAAAGAAATTACGATTTTAATTTGGTTTTTTTTTGTATTATATTGACACCTCGACAAGGCTCCTAGAAGCCCCTTCCTCGTTTTTTGCCTTTGTTGTTGTTGTTGTTGTTGCAGCTGTATCCTGATAAAGAGAATTTTTAAAATCATTATCTCAAGTCGAGGACGGAACCTACTACTGTTATTGCGCATACGTTCTGCGTATCTTGAGACACTCAGATTTTCTATCGGTGATGCTTACTAATACCTTTGAGAGGATTCCTTCTGGTCATTGTCAGGTAATATTACTCACCAATTTTTGCATTTTAACCTTGTCCTTTTTCTTGGCCTCCAACTCCGGCTTTCGTTTGAGGGCACCACGTAACTAAGACAAATTAAACAGAGAAAAAGATATTGAAATCAGAACACCAAAAAAACTTTTATGACAATTTTGCCTTGCATTGTCTTTTGCCTATCAACATTTTCATTTGTTATTTTCGAGAAAATGGTTTTAATGATAATAATGATGATCATCATCACCACCATCATCATCATAACGGAACCGAGTTTTACCTCGCATTTACTGTTGCTTGCCTTTTCTGCGGTCGGTTAGACGACGGTCACACTTTCCATTAGGAGGCTACCACTGTCTCTCACCTTTATGAATGAGGGAGAAGTGGCTTAAGCAAAGTTTTCATACCGAACGTTTATTGGGTGATCACTGACAAACAAGGCACAAACAGTTTTTAATATCACAAACGTCACCTGAGCACTCCTGGATACCGTTGCTGATTCTCCAGAAAACTCCCTTTTCAAAAAGGCCGTCTTTTTTACAACAGGAGTGTCAACCTAGATATTTTAAAGTAAACCGGTTAAAAGCTAAAAGGAAAAAAAAGGATATGGCTTCGCGTATTTAGTTATTGCTGTTGTTTTTTTATTGGCCACAAAGGAAAAAAGAAAGGTCTTTTGTAAGGTTGAACATTCAAACCCAAGGCACGGTGTTACCCTACCTCTTCAAGTCAGCTCTTGTCTTCTGGCCATTGGAAGTAATCTGTATTCTTTGGAAGGAAAAAGACAGTGTCTTGTGATATAATTATAACAAACTGATCACCACACTACCTACACAGTAACACTTCAAAAATAGTTCAAACTTACAAACACATTTAAAGCTCGAGTTGGAAAAAGATGGCCGCTTTATCATAATATATTTTACATCCTCCTAAATCCAGCAACCACACCAAATACTGTAAAGCTGCCATCAAATCCCAACAATGAACGCTACTGATCTTTTGCGAACTACACTGACTGAGCAAACTGATGTTTTAAAAGAAAAGGAAACTTTACAATACCACTGTGCTATTCAATTCTCGATCAATATAGCTTGACTTTAGTCTCTCAATTTCAGACTTAAAGGGGCTAGGTCACGCAATTTTAGGCAATTTCACCACTGATCGATTGGTCATAGAATTAACTAAAATATTAAAATAACTGTTCAAAACTATAGAAGAACTCTAACAAAACACAGGGAAGCCAAGAAGGGACATGGATGGACAAAACTGGAGAGGATTGAAATGGATTGAATTTGGGTAAATTTGAAAAACGTCGGCCCACCTTTTTTCAAATTTATATCAGTCTATATCAAAATGTCATTTACAAAGCTGAAAAATCATTCTCAGCTGTTATGTCGTCGTGATTTTGCAAATGAAAGACTCTTGCTCTGCCAATTTGACGGTTAGAACTCATAAATAACAAAATTAAACAAAATTACCTAAAATAGCGTGACCTAGCCCCTTTAAGTAGCTCTATCTCCTAATGCAAATAGCAGATTTTATTAGTAAGTCCCTTACTGTTAGCAGTGCCATTCACTCGACTAACCTCCATAGACAAGGAAGGATTACGTTTTTGCAAACGTTGGCCGTGTAGCACCCTTCTGAGTTCCTGTGAATGGGAATATTACTTATAGACCAACAAGTTGTCAACTCTGCTTCTGAAGCTTGGTGAACGCATGAACGTCGCATAAAGGACGCATAAGCACTGTGCAACCTAAAATATGAAGTTGCGCAGCGCTGCAAGAGCGTTGCGCTGTTCGTACGGGGTGTTTTTATCATCATGCAAAAGACAGCGAAAAAGACGAAACTCCAAAATTGG
The DNA here is from genome assembly GCF_036669935.1 of Montipora foliosa. Lineage (NCBI taxonomy): Eukaryota > Metazoa > Cnidaria > Anthozoa > Scleractinia > Acroporidae > Montipora > Montipora foliosa. The sequence continues at coordinate 25,154,971 of NC_090878.1, forward strand.
TCGTGTCAGAAAACGTCTCTTGATGGACAATTGGTGTTGGTGCAATAGCGCGAGTTTCTGTGAATGGGAATATTACTTATAGACCAACAAGTTGTCAGAAAGGCAACTTCTAAGTAAATACATCTGATATCAAAAGGAATAAAAGTCAAGCAATAAACCATGCATAAGTTATATGACAAAATGCCTGCTTAAGACTTTGGTTCTTCGACTACAATGAAAACAATGTGAAAACAATGTGAAAACAATGTGAAAACACCCTTCTGAGACTAACCTGTTCTAGAGAAGCACTCAGCTGTGTTGCTGTTTCTTTCTCCTCAGCTAAAGACTGCTTTAACGTAATGATCATTTTTGAATCATGCTCCTTCAACTGTGCTTTCAACTAAAAATTGTCATGACAATAGTGCTTATGTCGATGTGACATTTCAATAGGTTATTTTGCAAATCGTTCTATTAATTGTTCAAATAAGAGCAATGGAAGATCATAAAAAGGGTAAAACATTTCAAACTATTTTTCCTGTGTGTGGTTGCAGCTTTTAAGAAGCTGATACCTACTTTGTCACATCGTCCACCGAAAGTAAGTTCAATTTTCATGAGGTTCGGATTGCCGAAAGTTACTTCCGATTACATGCGACGCCTTTAGTGACAGGCGTTCCTCAGGCTTTCCTCGTGGTCCTGGCAATGCAAGGAGTGTCGGATTTGTTGATGCCGTAGTTCGTTGTCTAGTTCTCGACTATCGTTTGTGGGATTTTGTACAGTTGTTGGTTTTGAATCAGTTTTAAGTCGTCACAGCTATGCTTTGCGACTTGCTTTTCAAGCCGGATTTGACATCACATTTTTTTCGTACATTATTCTGCGTTACTTTGAAATGTTAACCAGACAAAATCTCGAGCTTTATATTGGTCATTTGCTATTGAAAATTAACTTGGTTTTGCTTTGAAAGCTATTGAAAACAAGCAATAAATGAAACATAAATTCGATAAAACTACATGCACTTTTCAAAGTGGCAATTTTTTATTTTGAGAGATTGTAACTTTTTTGTCGGTACCATTCTAGTTTCAGCACTCCCTTTAAGAGGGCCTTCTTGTTATATCATTATAGGCTTATCATCATTTTACCAATTTGTTGTTCCTTCTTTCCGCTTCGATCTGTTCTTGAAGATCTTCTATTTTTATTCTCTGTAAAGACAATTTTTGACTCATAAACAAATTGCAATCAAATACATGTACAACTGTAAGAAGTGACGTGCCTCGGAACACTTACAAGCGTTCGTCTCTCATTTCTCCACTTTTCACTGTCTTTCTCTTCGTCCGCGGTTACAGTGGCATCCTAAGCAGAAGCAAACAACAAGTGCAGGCCATAAAGAAAAACTCTTACATCACATGCATTGTCACTGAAAGCTCCAATATCGCTATTGAAGAGTAATTACCGTTGTGGGTTTTATCAAGTCCATTATTTTCTTCTGCCCTGTCTCCAAATCCTTAAGGGACGTCATAACTTCCTCCCGTGTCGTTTTTGCTGTTAGCCACTTGAAGAAGTATTTATTGAGGTTGTGGGCTTGCTCCAACCTTAAAACCAATTTCCAACTTTCTCTTGAAAATCTAGCCACATATCTTTCTTTTCTGAAAACCTTTAGTGAATAAAGAAAGAAAACTATTAAAAAATGGTTGTTTTTGGAAACTAAGAATGTGCAAAACTAGGTACACTTACGTTGTTTTTGTTCATATGTTTTGTGCGCTGCAAATACTCACGCAGCTCTTTGTCCAAGCGCTTGTTGACACCTACTTCAGGCACTTCACACGATTCTTGTGGCACCTTCATATGGCTGTAAATAAAGGCTCTTATTAATCTCGCCAAATCCATAAAGCTGTCGGTAAATGAAGAGTTTGCGGCAGGATGTGATTCGGCCTCTGCTCTCTTGGGCGCTATATCGCAAAACGGAGGGCCATAGAGTTCGGACATTTCAAAAACTGTTTTTAGAAGAACTGAAACAGACAGACTGTGTATCAGGCCTGGCTGGCTGAAAATGGGTACGGGATCTTACCCCTTACCTTCTTTTTAAATGCTTGATTGGTTGCCTAGTTACCTAGATCTAAGACGCACAAGCATTAGTCTTACGTCATTCCGAAAACATCGCCGGAGTCGTCATCATTCTTGCAAAATATTCACCCCTCCTTTCGCTTTAAGCATTCCTGCGCAAACCTATTCCCACTGCAAACGTGGGCGTATTTCCTTGCGCAACCTTTCATCTGCCTTCTTGACCTCTTCCTTTGACCCTCTGATGATAACGGATCATTTCGCATCACCCTTGCGTACATGGGTCATTACTGCAATAGGCTTAGACACATTATGCCTGCATAATTTTGGTAATGCTAAAGTTAAATCATCAAGCATTATGCCGGCACAATGAGCGTTTTGTAGGCATAATGCTACAAAACTTTATCTTTCATTGATTTCGATGAAACGTCTGTTAGAGAAATGTCTCTACAAGACAATATCGATTGCTAACCCAATAGATAGATGACAATTAAAATATGTTCCAGAGAGCGAAGGATCAGAGAGGGATTTAAGAATCGAATTCCTTTAGTGCTGTTTAGAGCTTGTTGTTGCTGCAGCTTGCATTGTACTAGAAAGATAAAAACGTTGCGTTGTTAACCCATGGAGGTACCTTGTCCGTGCAGGAGCAGGAAAAGGGCTAAAATTTGAGCATAATGCGCCAACACCAGCATAATGTTTGGCTATGATTTTTAGGGTGATGCGCTGCTCGATTTTTGGCATAACGAGTCTAAAAAAACATGAAAGGCTTAGCAGGGATCTTGGAAACGGACATTTACTTTCCTTTGTGTTACCCCATAAGGCGCAAACAATTTATTTTCAACGGTAGGATATTGCCATTCGTTTATTTTTGCTCCGCGAACAAATAAAGTTCCTATACACATACATCTTTAAATAGTTTTCAAAAATAATCTGCTAGAAACGAGCGATTTTCTAAAGATAAGCAACACTGTGTAAGCGATCACTTGATCTGTAGCAAGCTAGCATAATAGATTTTAAAAAGACGTTCTTGTGCACATAGGCTATAGAGAATCAACAATCCTGTCTATGTTTGCCGAAAAAGAGGAGTCGGTGGCTAAGTCTGTATCTTCATCAGAAGAAAACGAACATTCCATGTTGAACTGTTCTTGTGAATGTTCCTCTTCTTTCGTATTTTCCCTTGCATTTGTTAACAGTGGGGACACATAAACATCCTTTTTTGTTTCTCGGAATCTGCCTTTTGCCCTCCTCTGGTTTTGGTCATCTGTGGAAAGAGACGAAGTCGGAATGTAAGCCTTCCTTTTGCTATCCCTTTCTTCTTTCAGATACTTTTCTTTGTCCTCTACCTTTTTCCTTAATCTGTAGGCATGCTGAATTTCTTTTCTTTCTTTTGGGGGTTGTTTTTTAACACCTTCCCTTTCTTTCTTCCTCTTTTGCTACACTCTTTGGATTTTAGCGCGCGTTTTAGGTGGCATTTGCCTTGAAGCAGGGAACGATAACATCACATTGTGGGAAATCCACAATAGTTGAAATGGTGTACCCTGATATGACTTATATAATTGCTTGACATTCGGAAATATTCTCCGTTACGATTTTTGTTACTTGCTGGAGTTGTTAGTTTTTTTAGTGAAAGATTTCAATCTGGTGAATCTTGGGAATTGTTCATAAAGTAATGCAACAAGTTTCTGTTTCATTGAAAGTTGCTCGCAGTGTTTTCGTCAGGGAAAGAAACAACTGAACAGAGACAGAAGCTCATGAAATGAGATACTTGACAATGCTTCATCAATGGAGTTGGGACTGGTTGTACCAACTTTATCAATAAGACGTTAAGTAGGGAGGAGAAAAAAACATGTTGAAATTGAAGTGACTTAATACGTAAGGTGTGGTAAGCGGATAACAATAATGAGCCTGGAGAATAGTAACGTCAAAACTTTATTGAGCACTTTTATTTACAACCCTCAATCATAATTTCTGCCTTTCGTTTGCCCATCACGTTCACGGTCTTTCATTCCCTTCCACTGCCTTTTGCTTTATGGATCCAAGACACAAGGAATATAATGGAAAGTTACCTGTGGTACTAGAAGGCGTTTCTGAGTTTGGCTGGTTGCCAATCATGGTGTCCGTATTGGCTGACTGTCTTATAAACTGTACTGCCATGACCACCATGTTGTCCCTTACAAGTTGATAGATAACATTACGTAAGTCCAAATGGGCGAAAATAAAATTTTGGGGAAAAAGTTACTGAATCATTACTTACCATCTAGTAAGGTAATCCATCTGTGGCCTGGCCTAAATGTAGGTACAAAATGGAAAAATTACTAAGAATAGAGCATTAGCTTAAAATTTAAAATTAACGTTAAGCCAATAACTTTAATCGGCTGACAATAACTTTAAGCCGATTCCTAATCAGTATAAAATTCTTTTTAAACAATAGCCACCATTTTTCATACCTTTACTCTGTTCTTTTTATCATTTTTATCTCGCCTTTTCCGTATATATTTCACTAATTTACATTCAACGTTTTATCCGTGGAAGGCTGTAGATCGACAGCCGAAGGCTTATATTCTTTTTCAAAATTTTTAGCCAGAGAGCGTTTTTTATTGTATTTTGATATAATTAATGAAAGAAACAACCATTAAACAGCTATTCTGGGTTGTATAAAAGGCCTTTTGCATGATGGCGTCATTTGGCTACCAAGACTATAGTGCTTTGTGAAATGTCCTTTTATTCTGATTTTCTACCTCTCTGTGGAATAAGCGGAGACAATAAGTAAAATTTGCCTGACAATTGCAAACACTCAATGCATTCTGGTCTTAGCAGTGAATTACGCCACCATGAAAATGGCCTATTGATGGATTTATTCTTTACAATAGCAAAGTCAAATCTCATTTTCATTGCTTTACAGGAAGACGTGGAAATGATCCCCGTTAAAAAAGAGAATGGTGCTTTGCATGCTTCTAGAAAAAGAACGACGCTTTCCATCGAACGTGTGCAAGAAACAAGGCTGCAGAGGTGCTGCAAAAGGAAATGTCTGAAGAGCACTTTAACTCTGCAAGATTTGATGGAGGCCAGAAAGGAGTACTGGGGACTCAGCCGAGAGGATCAAGGGCAGTGGCTACTACATTTCTTCTCCTTTGTGCAGAAAGTGCAAAATGGAAAGAGAACACTGCTCTACCTCGTTAATAAACAAGAGGTGTGCCAAAAGGCATGGATGTCTAGCCATGGGCTTTCATACGGAAGGTAAAAATGGTGTATGGAATATCAATTTTAAACAGTCCTTTCAATATCTATTTTAAACAGTCCTTTCCATATCTAGACCTAGGTCCATACGAAGCAGGCGCGTAGCGTCCTACATGCATATACGCATGTGCGTACTTGAAGGGACCAGACAATTTTGAAATTTTTAGCAATTGTTTCTACTCTTGACATTTTACTTGTACGCAACCAAGATTTCGTGATTAAATTGTAAAAACTAAAACAAAAGCTATACCATGTTCTAACTTAGTTTTGCATTGTACCTTTTTTTTGTACTAACAATGCAGTGTTGTTTGGCCAGCGTGCAACAAAAAGGCGAGGTTGGAAAGGAGCGACGTTCCAAGAACGTTCGTGACAAAGGAGCGACGTTCCGAGAACGTTCTTGACAATTCCAGTCACGCTAGCACAACCAAAACAATGTTTTGTTTGCACCAAGTTTGCTCAAAATAAGGGCAAGACGCTTTGTTCTTTGCTTGTATTCACATAACTATTTCGACAAGAAATAAAGAACCCAATATTTTTCGCTCAGTCTACTTAGGTTTCTATATGTACTTGTGCGAACGTGTGCAAGAAACAAGGCTGCAGAGGTGCTGCAAAAGGAAATGTCTGAAGAGCACTTTACCTCTGCAAGATTTGATGGAGGCCAGAAAAGAGTACTGGGGACTCAGCCGAGAGGATCAAGGGCAGTGGCTACTACATTTCTTCTCCTTTGTGCAGAAAGTGCAAAATGGAAAGAGAACACTGCTCTACCTCGTTAATAAACAAGAGGTGTGCCAAAAGGCATGGATGTCTAGCCATGGGCTTTCATACGGAAGGTAAAAATGGTGTATGGAATATCAATTTTAAACAGTCCTTTCCATATCTAGACCTAGGTCCATACGAAGCAGGCGCGTAGCGTCCTATATGCATATACGCATGTGCGTACTTGAAGGGACCAGACAATTTTGAAATTTTTAGCAATTGTTTCTATTCTTGACATTTTACTTGTACGCAACCAAGATTTCGTGATTAAATTGTAAAAACTAAAACAAAAGCTATACCATGTTCTAACTTAGTTTTGCATCGTACCTTTTTTTTGTACTAACAATGCAGTGTTGTTTGGCCAGCGTGCAACAAAAAGGCGAGGTTGGAAAGGAGGGACGTTCCAAGAACGTTCGTGACAAAGGAGCGACGTTCCGAGAACGTTCTTGACAATTCCAGTCACGCTAGCACAACCAAAACAATGTTTTGTTTGCACCAAGTTTGCTCAAAATAAGGGCAAGACGCTTTGTTCTTTGCTTGTATTCACATAACTATTTCGACAAGAAATAAAGAACCCAATATTTTTCGCTCAGTTTACTTAGGTTTCTATATGTACTTGTGCGTACTTGAAAAAATGACCACGCTACGCGCCTGCCAAGCAGTTGAGCTTGTAAATCCGTTGTGAAGCAGACATGGTTATCTTTATTCGCATTTCTCAAGTCAACTTTCTAGGAGGAAAGAAGGGCAGGAACTCCTTTTTGATCACTGATTCAGGTTTTCATGCACTGCTGTCTTTATAGATGTGTAGTAAACAAATCAAGCGAAACCTGGAAGTGACTTGCTATTCTTCTTAAGATTTCAGAGCTGGAAAAACGGCCATATGTTTCATGGATTAACCAGCCCTATACATGCTAGAAGGGGATTGGTTTTAACAGCAAAAAGGTCAATGGATGCGGAGCTGTGGTTTGCAGAGCTGGTAAGCTCTCTGGCAAACGTTATGCCAGACATTAACCATAAGGAGTTTCCAGCCTGCTTGACTGTCTATAAAATTTACCAAATGTACCAGGAGGAAATCCCCTCCAGATTTCCCAGTTTCGCAGAATGTGGAAGCGGAATTTTCCAGAAGTTATAATACCAAAGGTTAAAAACAAGAAACTTGAGTTATTTGTGTTCTAGCATGTAACTGATTGACCATTGATTGATTCAACGAGTGGTATTAACCTGTGACATTTTTGCCATGTTTTGTTTCGTTTTATAACAGAGAAATCGTTTTACGAAATGCGGAGTCTGTCAGCTGATCACCAAGCACATACGGGGGACCAGAAACAAAGAAAAAAGAATGTCTTGGGCTGAGAGAAAAAAATAAACATGGAGCAGCAGGCGTTAGTATTTCCTTCGATACATTGCTTTTCGTTATCTTCATATTTTCGAGATCGCGGAATATTGTGAAAAATTGTTTTTTTGTTTCTGTTATTTCTTTTGCTTTATCATTTCCAGAGGAGAGAGGAAGAAATACTATAAACATCAAAAAAAGGCAGAACAGTGTCCGGATAAATACCTATCAATGATTATAGATGGAATGGATCAGAGTAAGACCCACCTGCCGCACTGGATCCACAAGAGAAAAGTAGGAAAACGTTGTTCTTTATTGTTTATGGAAACGTTTTGAATTTTTGAAATGTGTTTGTGTTTTTTTTTCTGGGCTATAGTTTGTTGTTGTTAGTCATTTGCTTTATGAGCTCCTTTTACGTTTGCATATTTACCTTCAATGAAGAACGTTTCACATTTGGCATAAGTTGCACCTTTCCATCGATTTGTTCATAAATCAGATAAGAAATCGGTGTACGGAAGTCAATGGTCAAATTCAGAAATAGTAATAACCCAGTGTTTTGCATCACTTTAGTTGGAAGGAGAATGTGATCAGTTCATGAAAACACACGTAACTGGAGTGCTGTCTCATGGACACACGCTTGCCTGGTGTTTTGTGGATTTCTTAAGATGGCCACAGGATGCTAAAACTATAAATTGTTTGCCATCATGTTTCAGACATATCATAACTATGGTAAGACATCCTCGTTTCTGTATCGCCCTAAAAACGAAAAAACGCTGAGCAGTGGTTACTGTCATTCAGTTCCATTCGGGTTTGAAATGGCAATTTTAGGCTTGCATCCACTCTGCATTTACTTTTCTTGAAAAGCTCCACTGAACGCCTTTACATGTATACTAAAGAATCTTTGTCTGATTCTAATATGTTCCCTTTAGAAAGGCATTAACCGCCGAATCTCTATCTGCAACTTGACAACTGCTATAGAGACTGTAAAAATATCCACATTCTTGGGTTCTGTGCCCTGCTTGTTAAGGCCACTGTATTGTGAAAGGTCAGTAAATTTAACCCAATTTTTACATTGTTTGAACGGTCATAGCACTCTTCTTTATTGGTTTTAGTAGTGTATGTATTATTGTTATGTTGCCTGTTCAGTTGTCTGCATCAGTAGTCATCAGTAGTCATACCTGTCGTGATTGAATCAACCAGTCATCAAAGAGGACTTATAGTTGAGCATTAACTTTTCAATATATTAAGAGTCTATACTCAAATCATTTATAACGCAAACATGGAAAGCAGTTGACGTATCTAATCAAAGCAGAGAAGCACATAATATATTGAATGAATTAGAGAAATTCGTAAATATAAATATGTCCTCGGAGTTCTTTCAAATCACTTAATCGAGTTTCATTACAATGATCAGATGATCATCAAATGATTTCTCTATAAAGCCTTTACAAATAAGTAATCTCCTGGCTTTTGTTTGTGGAACCTTCAGTCAGAATCCCCTGTGTGTTTCGAATTAAACTTTCAGGTACAACTGTCATATTTGCTTGTTGGTCACACGCACGAGGATATAGACCAGGTAAGTGTTACTTAATTATGTTCGATGCACAATCCTTCTTGTGTTAGGTGTCCTCTGTCATTCAAGTGAACAAAAATGGAAATTCCTATCTATACCTCGTTCTCGACACCAATTTTGCTCCTGCCCCCAAGATTTTATTATGGGCTTTTAGTCAACGAATGTAATCTGCCTCACAGACTTCTCATTCTCTCATAAATTAATTCAGCATGATGCTCAGACTAGCATCAAGGCTTTGATCTTGTTGTAGCTGTTTTCCTGTCGTGTTTCCGAGAAAATTTAGAGTTGGTCTACCGGTCTCAGTTTTTAAATGTAAGCGGTGGATGTAGGAAATAAAATTTGTCGTATGCAGTAGCGCATCTCCTGGATCGTTCATCTCTCATGCATGTAACCCTATGAGTCTACCGTCGCGCGTTGTTAGTCGCTGAACTGCTCTTCGATTCCCACAGGATTCCTAGTTTGCTTTCTATTTTCCCTTTTCTCTGCACATTGTAGCAGCGGACATTAAGTAACGTAATATTTTTTTCAGCTTTTTAGTCGAATCTCTGTCGCCTTGGCAAAGGCAAATGCAGTAACCTTGGATGATCTTCTTCGAGTAACACAAAACGTGTACACGCCAGCTCCAGTGACATGCACCGTGGAGAACATATAAGACGTAAAATCCTGGCTGCGGGACTATACAGCCAAATTCCAGCATCACAGTCAACCTCATGCTTTCCGTTTTAAGTTAAACACCACGGGAGAAATCGAGATGACTTACCCACCCTGGGCTAAAGCGCGAAGAAAGGAGTGGTACCCAGCAGAGGGACCGTACATCATACTAAAAGACATTCCCCCAGGAAAACCGGCTGTTTTGAAGCCAGACTTAAAAAAATGTGCAAACGTTAAGGTCACGAAGGAGTCAGTAGAAAAACTAAAAATTAGAATGTCCAAAACAGAGCTTAAATGGTGGGAAGAGATGATTGAAGAGGAGGAAAGGAAAGTAAAACTCTGGGAGTCCCTAACTACAGACGACTACAAAAAGGCAGGGCAAACGTTCGACCTTATGGACTTTAAGTATAGCGAACCTGAACCTGACCAACCGGACGATGAAAGCGAGTACTTGAAAAGAAATGAAAAATGGAAAAGAAAGAAAACGTCCAACAACATCCCTCTCTACCGGGTTCAGACTTCTCATTCTCTCCTAAATTAATTCAGATGACAGCTTCA
>NC_090878.1:25172612-25202612 GCF_036669935.1 Montipora foliosa
TATTTGTATTGGTCCAGACACATGCACATGCTGACTTGTTGTAAAAGACATTCATCACAGTTTTTGATTCAGAGTGAAGGTATAATATTTCCCAAAATATTTCAAACACAAATGTTTCCTTAATAAGTTCGTTATTCCCGAATTTACCACCTTGCAATAATCCCTACAGCAAAATAAAAAAGCATAAAATTCAACTTTATAGCTTGCTATAGTTTTGTTTCGGATTTGTTTTTTATGATTTTTCCTCCGAAACCAGGATTCCTAGCCAGGTAACTAGAAATTCTCAGTTTCATTTACAGCTTGTTCACAACACAACTTCAAACTTGAGTGTGCTTATCGCATCCTTGAAACCTTCGAGACCTCCTCAAAATTGTTGAAAAGCCTATTGAGGCTAATAATAATCTTTGAGTTAAATTTGACCAATTCACGCGGCGAGCGCGAGAAAAAGAGAACCACTCCGCAGGGCTGAATACGCGATGTGAAGTGTTATAAAATTCCACATTCTCGCGCGTAATGGGGCAGGTACAAAACACAGGTCACAGGTCACAGGTCATTGTTTTACTAATACAGAATGTATCCTAAACATTCATAAAAGCTAACCTTAGGCCTAATTAGGCCTAAACAAACGTTTTTAGGCTTAAGGTTAGCTCTTATGAATGTATTGGTAAAACAATGACCTGTGCCCTGTGCCCTGTGACCTGTGTTTTGTACCTGCCACGCGTAACGCTTTCTCTAGAGACCTCTAGAAATGTTGTTTACTGAAGAAAAACAAAGTTATCTTTGGTTAACTCAGAGAACTTGCAGAAATAACTCCAGCCTGCATAACACGCGCTTTATCAGGGGCACCCAACGACGGTTTCCCCCCGAATTATTTTGAAAAGACTTTTTAGGTTATCCAGAGTACTTTTAGATCTCTAGAAATGTGTTCTAAGTGGCGCTAAGAAATTTATATCTATTCGGGCATCCTAGGGTAACTTGAGTCTTTTCGAAGTTACGAGGGCTTCAGTGTTATTTTCCCGAACATTTTAGCAGCAATTCAAAGTTTTCCGAAAGTGAGAGTTTTTCGGTTCCTTTCTGCATTGCATTTTCGATTCCGAAAATTTTAGGCTTCCTTTCTCTACGAAAAACAACCTAACCTGGGGAGTGAAATGGGAAAAATGAACTTCAGAAAATCGGAGGGAATTTATTACATAAGCTTCGAAAATTGTGTACATGAATGGAACGGTCATCTAGAAATTTTTAGCCTTCCTCAAGCTATAGAAAATCCTAAGCAATGTTTCCTTCTCCGAACAGATATTTCACAGGGTGCCCCTGCTTTATGAGCTAGGCTAGGCGAAAGCGGCATTTGCAGGAGGCGCGAAACGCGACGAGGGGAGGAAAAAATAAAGCTTTATCTTTCTTTATCCCTCGTCTCGCGCTTTGCACTCGTTTCGTGCTTTGAGCAAATGCCGCGTTCGCCTCGCTTGGCTCATAAAGCACCTGTTATGCAGGCTAGAATACCTCTTCACATTTATAGGATAAGGTGTCATTGATTTGTTAGAGCGGGGAGAGACATTTATAACGTGCAAATAGTCACGAGCTGAAAGGTAACTGACTGATTTGTAACAAGGACTCAGCCTGACAAATAAGAAATGATCTCACTCTCCGAAAAGGAACGCTCTTTTGAACATAAACAAACTTCAAAAATAAGCAAAGAAAGCAAAACAATGAACAAAATAGATTGTTTGTTGACTTAGTTATTCCGGCGAGAACAAATGGTGAATGATTCACTTCTGGAAGCAGCCTCTGAGGAGAAGTGAGAACACCGTTTAGGCAGAACTCTGCACTTTGTGTACTTTACCAGCCTGTTCACAGACTCTCTTCATTTTTAGATGCACGTATAAAAAAAGCGCGTTCCGCCCTCTCTCACGGGCAATCGCTTATCTTGTGCGCACATCAAATTCCCGAAACAGAAAAAACGTCTGTGAGCAGGGTAGCATTTCGTAATACTAGACGGGAATAATTCAATTAAAATGAAATCGTAGAGGCACGTGCAATAGTAAGTTGCGAAACACTTCGTGACAATATATGAATTTTATTCCAGGAGCATTTGACCTGGAAATCTTATATTAATATTGTTCCCAGAGTCGAATATTTCTACACTGATGATCTATAAACAGACGTAGGGTTGTACATTTTTTCATTGGGACAGCTGTAATTGTTTTTTAATCTGTTTACAATGTGTACGAAGTATAGTACGTACAGTCGTATGCGACAAGCTAGCGTGACCAGTCTCTGCGCGTTTGTTAAATTATGCGTCATATGATCTTGTTATCCCGTCTAGTATCTGATTTGTTCGCTCAATAAGAGGTCAGTAATACTCACCTTGTTAACAGTGTGGTTTGAGCAGTGGTTAATTTTCATCATTGTATGTTATTTTCGGACCAAAACATAATCGGGTTTCATTGGCCGTTTTTATACTAGAGACGCATAATTCGTCTGGGACGAACTTGGGCAAACATTTTTTCTGCGTCTGTTAAATTCGTCTAGTATAAAGACGGCCACAAGACGCATTATGCGTCTGGACGAAGAATTTATTTTAGTGCGTCTTCGAAGACGCACTAAACTAGAAAGTTCGTCCAGACGCATTATGCGTCTAGTGCCCGTCTTTATACTTGACGAAATTAACAGATGCAGAAAAAATGTTCGCCCAAGTTCGTCCAAGACGAATTATGCGTCTCATATAGTTCGTCCCGTCTTTACACTAGACGGATAACATGAGAGACGCATAATTCGTCTGGACGGATTATGCGTCTCTAGTATAAAAACGGCCAATATTACAGAAGCGTCTGATGATGCGTAATAAGCGCTGCGTTGGAAGTGTTTAGATAGCTCAAGCGCTGAAGTTGCTGGACACATTTTGGTCAAAATCAGTTATGGATGAGTTGCCACAAACAGATTGAGAGATGGATTTAACTTCTCTCACAACAAGCAATGGTAAGTTGTTCGTTCAATAAAACTTTGCGTTAAAAATGTGAATTCATTCAGCGGGCCGTCTAATTTGCATACGTTTTATTTACTCAGATACTCAAATTGCTTACTTTAGTGTGAGAACTGTATTGGATTCCCAGAGCTAAAACTTTCCAGTAACCTAGTTCAATAGCCAAGGTTTTATTCTATATGGGTTTTACAAGGAAGCGGCATATACCAGAGGGCTTTTACAACAGTTAAAGTTTGCCTTCATTTATTAACATTTCCAGAGGTACAAATTTGACCTTTTTAAACTTGTCGATTGTAATTGTTAAAAACTTCTTTCTTTAAATTTTCTTTCATAAAATTAAAGAGTAAGTATGTAATAATTCTCGGCTGAAGTTTTGATGTTAGGGATTGTTTCTTCTGCGTTCAACGTTTTCTCGAAGTTGCGGTCGGATTCCGTTGTTTTGAGTACAAAAAACGAGCAAGAAATCGATTTTTCAAACTTTTTGTAATTTCTCCCGTACAATGAATTGCTTGAACCTAAAACTATTCTTTCTTGAATTAGGGTACTAAAAGGGATGTTTTGGCAAAAGAAAAAAAAATTCGAATTTTCACGAGTGTCTTGCGATTTTCGATTTTCTGGGAAAATGGCTCTTAAATGGAGGTCTGTTATATGTACCTCCGTTGAAAAACAAAGTGAAGGAAATCAAAGTGATTCTAGAAGTACCCACAATGGCGAAAATATCTGAGGGAATGCAAAGGGCTTATTTTGTTAACAGAATCGTTTATCGTCATTTCTGTTTGATGTGTAGTATAATGATCATTCCTTCGCAACTCAACTTTCATCTCTCTGAAGCATAATTCACACGGGTTTAAGTGCGGCGAATAAGGAGGCTGAAAAATTAACTGAGCACCTCGACTCTCCAGCATATTTCTAAGCAATCGTTCTGTTTTTCTACCATGGTGAAACCCACAATTGTCCATAATCACTGCATCTCCAGGTAAAATTATCCTCACCCTGTTGTCACGTTGCATGTCCAAAACGCCATGGAAAAAGTTTAACAATTCTTGTCCATTTGATGGACCAGGGATGGTATTAAAGTAATCAACACCGAATATACTGTGCATCAGATTTACCGTGTAGTTGGCGTTTGATGCGTATCTTTGAACTTCAATCGCTGGTTGTCCTCGATAACCGCTACCAAACATGCGATTACCGGAGTGACAATAACAGATACTTCGTCGAAAAAGTGCAAAGTCTCTCTTTTAAGCCGTGAAGTTATATTTAAATAATCGTCTACCTTTGCTAAGTTTTCTGGTGTCATATATTCACTCGGGATACTGGTAAGTTTCTTGAAAGTCAATCCCAACTTTTTGTATTTGCCTGATGGATGGAACATTCGCTGGCGTACAAATACCTTCACGCAGCAGTCTCACGGATTTCGGAAGCATAAAGACTTGGCTTTCGTAGCTTCCAAATTTCGATTACTTCAAGATCAACAATCTCTTCCCTGACAAACACAGGCAATGGTTTACCAGGCTGGTAAAATCCACCAAGGAAATTTCTAGACATCCTGGGTTTTAATGAATGAAACCATGAGTGAACGGTTATTTGTTGTATTCATCGTGACATCCATCACATGTCAAGAACTCCAATCCTTATTCTTAATTTCTTAGACTTCGACGTCTATGTAGTGATGACTCCGATTTTCCCAGCAAATCAGAGGAGAATTTGTGCCAGTTCTTCGAAAAACGTGGCTATCCTGTCTCTGTGGTCAAAGCGGGCCATCATCGCGCCCAACAATTTGATCGACAGTCATCACTACAAATGTCACAAAAAGATAAGAATGACAGAATTCCATTCACCCTCACTTTCCATCCTCATAATCACGCAGTCAACAGCATCATTCTTAGTAATTTTAAATTACTCCAAAATGATCCCGAGACTGGTAGCAACTTTTTAGTTAGAAGCGCGCTCAAAACTAACGAGCAACCCGGCTTTTTCAAATGCGCGCACTCACGATGCAAAACTTGTCTTTTCATTGTTAACACTAACAAGATATCGGGACCTAAGCGATCTGTTAAGATCACCGATCCTTTCACATGTACCTCCGCAAATGTCATTTATTGCATAACCTGTATGTTATGCAATAAATTATACATTGGTGAGACAGGTAGACGACTAGGTGACCGATTCCGCGAACACCTTCGCGATGTTGAGAAGAATGACAAGGATGCATCTAAGCCAGTTGCTCGCCATTTTAATCTGCCTAACCACTCCAAAAAACACATGGCCATCTGCGGGCTTTCCCTACATCCAGGTACGACGGAAAGCCGCAAGAATCTGGAACAAAAATTCATCTTTCAAATCGGCACCCTTAATCCTCACAGTATTAACGAACGCTTTTCATTTAACTAATATATTCCTATTTTTCACGTTGCCATGTTACCACCAATAGCATAGCTCCTACTCTACTATAAAAACTACACGTAACCCATAATCCCTCGATTCGCTCTGACGAAGGGCTAACGCTCGAAACGTCAGCTTTTAGAATCTCTGTACGGTGGCCAATTTACATTATCAACTCCGTTGATAAAACCAAATTTTTGTTAACAAAAGGGGAGACTGTTAAAGAGAATTTGTTTTGACCCTTTAAACTAGATAAGTGAATTCTTCAAGTTATCCGGCTGTGTCTGAAAGGGACAGTAAAAAGGAGTTCAGTTTCATGCCTCTCCACAATTTTCATATTGATGTAAAACATTTATCTCAAAAATGAAAACACTAATGGAATTAGAAGCCTAAACAGAGGATAACAGAGGTTAAACACCGAGCTTAAGAACTGCTAAATGTGCCATCCACCTAAGTCATTTTGAGAATTTCCTTGGCTACGCAAGTGCTGTTTAACCTACATCCTAAAAAAGACCGAGACTGGATTTTCATTCGAGCTTATTGCAAAAGTATGTTCATCTCTCTCCTGGCCTTCTTTTAGACATATTGAAACTTTTTTGCTGATTTATGAAGGCTTTAGTTTATAAAATCATTTAAGCTAGTCATCATTGTCATAACGAGCCAGACGCTCTTAACAACCAAAACAGTACCTCGGTATCCTGCGGAGATAGCAGGCAATATAGCCGATATCTCAGAGGGGTGCCCAGTTGCTTGTAGCATTCCAATGTAATTGAATCCCTCAGGATTATATAATTTATCTCTTTCACTGACACAACGTAAAAGGTGTTTTAATCCTCTAGCTTGAAATATCTTTTTGTCAGGTTTTAATTAAAATTCTACTTTCAAACATGACGTTGATGCAAACAAGGACAATGCAATTTACTGTGGGATAGCGACGATCCTTTAACAGAAGTTGGAATTATTTGGTCGAATATTTAAGGCAAACATTTCGGCTAAAACAGGAGGACATAACAGATGCGATCACACTGAGATCCCATAAAAGCGATTTTTGTGTTCCAGGACAAAATGGCTGGCTCCGGTATTGAAGCTTGGATTTGCTTATGAAAGGTGTCTACCATATTGCTAGAAATTAAGTCAATCATCACTTTGCTTGGCACTGAAGTGCAAACAAGGGAAAATGTTATACAAGTACATTATTCCTGGCAATGTTTCCCTTTTTGCCCGCTTCAAGAAACATCGCAAGTATGGAAAAGTTTCGTCGGAGCCAATAATCTTAAAAAACGATTTACAAGTGATTGAAGTGAAATATATAAATGTCCATTGCGAGAGTGTTTTGCTCCTACAGTAGTTCACAAGGCGAGCAACAAAATAATATTCCAGCACTCAATGCTGAATGATCATGAAAGTGCAATCATCATGTTATGATATAACCTTAAACTTGAAGGGACTTGTTAAGTTCCATACCTTATAAACGTATTAACATCGGCAAGTTCTGAAAACTATTAGTACAGTCACATAAATTATTAACATGACAGGGGAGTCTTGCCGTAACTTTAGGTGAAAGGCATTGAGAGGGTCAGTTTATCCAAATTTCTATGGTATACAATGCTTACCCTAATTATTATGGCACTGAGAAGATACTGTGATGTTGCTCAAAAAGATGGCAACTAATTTAACTAAGAAATAATCCTTTCAGAGACAGTCGATAATACCTTTACCCATCAAAAGAACGGAAACATGCAACAATTCCAAGGATGATTTTTCATTATAGAGTTAACAACTACAAATAAATAATATTCCAAGCTTAAGAACATGATTAATAATCAATACTGAATTTCTCGAACAAAATATATTTTAGGGATAGCCAGCCAAGATAAAACCTCTTTCCAGGTTCAAGACCTCAACTGCTTTACAGTAACACATTAAATGATCAAGGAATTCCTCTTCAGTCTTACATAAGAAACGATAGCGATTCTGCGATTTTAAATTTCTATAAAACATACAAATCAGCAATCTGTATTCAAAACCTCTTAAATTTGTGTCCTAAGTTACTGAAGGAATGTGAATAGATTTTCAACTTCCAGTCGACAGAGAGAACTGGGTCTTCATTTTTTTAATTTGGTCTGGGAGGACGGAGGAGATTCTTTGCGGAAACGTAACTCTTTACAGATTTGCCTTGAGAAAACGGATGCTGCATTGCGGATTCTGTTGCTTGAGCTTCAAAAACCTCCTTGTAGAGATTAGCAACAATGGTGGAAACCGAGCTCCCCATGGCTGCACCCTCTCTCTATTCGCAGATCAATACATTATACGACAAATACGTAGATCTTAATACGAAATCTAAGAGGTCCATAATGTGGGCAGGTGTCAGTGTCGTGCGATCAGCAAGGCATTGGTGGCTCTTGCGACTAAATAGTTAAGAGGACATTTCTTCAAGACATGAAGGCATTTCTCTCTTGTTTCATTGCCCAAGTCGTCGGGAGACTGTATTAACGACTTTTCTTCTTCTTTAACACTGCGCTGCATTTCAACAACTTCCCCTAGCCATTCAAGGTGTCGTAGACCGGTTCTGGAGAAAATTCCCAGTTGACCAATGGCAATACCTGTTGCTTCATCTTCAATATCACGAGGAGATAGAAAAAACTCTTGTTGAGGCTGTTGATAAATTCCAAAAGGAAGAAGAAGAAAAGACACGTTTCTACATGGAGAATGACTTGGAAAAAATTCTGGAGCAATCTCAGTCACTCGCGACAAAACGAAACACAAAATGGGCTGTAAAATTATTTCAAGGTAACAATCTTTTTGCTTCGCATTTAAGTAACACAAAAAGCAGAAATTTAAAGAAACTGATTTATTAGACAATTTCAGCACTATGCAGTCTTAAAATAATTGTTTACACAGATTAGTGTCAAGCAAGAAGCATCACAACACCTCTCCTTAAAATGAATACAGCAAAATTAGACTTAAACCTAGCAAGGTTTTACGTCGAAGCGAGAACGAAAAAAGGTGAAGAATACAGTCGCTCGGCACTTCTTGGTTTTCGGAATTCAATTGAAAGATACCTAAACAACAATGGCCGTACAGTGAAAATTTCAAGGAACCAAGTGTTTCAAAAGAGTAACAAAATTCTGGACGCGAACCTACAAATCAACCGCCGCGCTGGCAAGGAAAACGTTCAACATAAACCAGTTATTGTACCTTCAGAGTTTGCAAAGATAACAGCCAGCCCTTTCCTCAGTGTCACAAATCCAGCCGGATTGCCAAGGAGAACGTGGTTTTACGTTTCTCTGTACTGGTGCAGGCGTGGAAGGGAGGGACAGCGAGATCTTCGCCGCGACAGTTTAAAGTTCACCAAAGATGCAAACGGCTGCGAGTATGCAATTATGACCCACGAAGAAGCTACAAAAAACCATCCTGGTGGTGAAACCAGCAAGCCCTCACCTGAACGACAAACAAGGCTTTACAGCACTGGAGCAGATGATGATCCGTTTACCAGTCTAAAATTGTACGTGTCCAAGTTGAATCCCTCCTGCCCAGCGTTCTTTCAAAAACCCAAAGCCAGATTCACCACAGAAGACATTGTGTGGTATGAAAACAGCGCACTTGGCGTGAACAAGCTGGGAGACATGATGAAGAACATATCCAAAGGAGCAAATCTCTCTCAAGTATACACCAATCATTCCGTCCGGGCTTCAGCAATAACTGTGCTATGTTCGTCACCGGGCATATCACACTACAGCGCCAGGCCATCGGCACCTCAGCTGGAAAGTGTATCCGACACAATCTCCAATGTTCTTCAGTACAACCAAACTCAAAGCACACAAATTTCTACCGTTTCCAGCACTCCATCAGCTACACCATTAATTGAAAGCTCGAATTGCGTGGCTTCCAGTGTGTCAATGTCGTCCGCATCAGCAAGCTTCCCGAGCGGTGTTTTCAACAACTGCAATATTCAAGGCGGTGTGCAAGTGTTCATCGGGCTTAAGAGCCGCTCTGATGAGCAAAACTGACTAGATTTTAGCAGTATTTTGTAACACATTTGAAGATTTCCGAAACGAATTTGAGCTTTCGCTGTGATGTTTTGTTCTACGAAAGGTGAACTTCTCGATTAAGTTATTATCCAAGTTATTTATTTCTTCCTTTGGCGTGAATAGGGCAAAACTGATATTACACTGATGTAAAACTAAATGCTAATAGTAAAACTCCCTCAGTACTTTTTTCATTTCGGTGCAAACGAAAAACAAATGTCAAGATAATTCTTCACTCAGTAACTTCCAGTGCTCGAATTGCCATGTGACATACTTAGGGATTATTGAAGCAAATAGAAGTTGTTGATAATGCAATCGAACAGTGTAAACAAATGAGGATTAATTGAGCAAAGAGAATGAAAAAATTTGTTGAATCACTAAAAATATTTACAAAGAGTTTGTAATTTCTTACAGCATGGATAAAACGTATGTTGAGTTTATGTTTAGAGCAGTGCGTGAATCAAGTCATTTGCGAGTGTGTTATGTTTATTCTGAGTATTTGGATGTGTGCTGTTGAACACACGAAATCTACAACACTTGATGGTAAACTCATTTATTGAAAAACCTGGATTTACTCACTGCAGTGACTTAAAAACCGACCTTATCAAAAGGTCACACTACAAGTAACATTTAATCATTGGTCGCTTATCATGAATAATCTTTTGACTGGTCTGTAAAAATATGCCAAGTTGGGTTTAGGTTTTACTTTTATTGCTACCAACTAGAATGCAATGCATTATCTAAACTTGTTACAAATGTGTAAGCGTCTAAATTTAATTAACGTCAAGAAGAATAATTATATCGCTTTTTTGTAAATATATCGCCTGGTCTTCAGGTCATGCAAATGGTGTTTTATATATATAAATTTATAAAATACAGTGTTTTAATAATTTTTACAGGCGGAGCTTCTTGGGACTACAAGGCGCAAAAAGGAAACCACCGCTTAAGGAAGACGCTGTACCTAGCATTTTTGGCCATGCTCCACCGAAAAAAGTCCGTAAAACAAGTATTGATCGAGCAAGCCGTCAAACCAAACGGGAGGTGAGTTTTTGGTACGAATGTCACGCACCGGTGTCACGCTTGATCGAGGAAACTTGATTGAGGAAACCTAAGGTAAAGCACCAGCAGTATTTAGTTCAGGACATTCGAGGTGGCTACAAATCACACAAAATAATTGAGGTTTAAGCACAATGTCTGGATTTGATTTCTAATGTCGCAGGTGCTCTAGATATTAAAATCTGTTTTTAGAATGAAAAACGTATGCCTTTTAGCATCCTGGCTATTATTCATATTAATTTTTTTCTGAGTGTACAGCGGCAAGTTTTTTTTTTTACTTGTGTATAGAAAAAATTTAAAAAATTAAGTTTCTGCATTATGTTTTTAATTTTTATGTAGATAGTAAAAGCCCTACTCGTAAACACAACTCCAGAAGTAGGATCAGAAGTCACTTTGGCAAGTGAAGGTGAAACGCCTGAGAACCCTTTGACCCTTGGCTGCACAACCTCGCCTACGGTTTCAGCGGAAAATATTGAAGCAGAAGAACAACCTACTGCACCTACGGTTTCAGCGGAAAATATTGAAGCAGACGAACAAATCTATGAAACCACATTGATGCCCTCTATTTCTTCAAACAGATTGGTGGAAAGTGGAGAAATAAAAGAACGAAACTGTGAGGTAAGCAACGTTATCAGCCGTGAAACTCAGTGGCTTGCAGCTGACACAGGAGACGCATTGCTTCTCAAGGACCACACTTATTCCTGTGTGCCTCCCTGGGATCCACAGGCCGAGACTGCACAAGCACTCACATCCACTCCAAAGAAGTCATCGGCCAACACGGAACCTCCGCTGTTCGATCCTGACGAAGACATCATCACTAACCTCACCTTTTCTTCAGTGGAAGACGATGAGAATGACAGCTCTTTCCAGTTGAACTTTGAAGAACTGGATGACACTATTGAAAGCAACTTGGAAATGCATGATCAAGATGGAATGGATAAGTTTGAAAAAATGTGTTCAGTCCCCAAATACATCGTATTTGAGGATGAACTCCTGAAATTATTTAATCGTTGCGTTATCTGCGGAGAAGAGGTGTTAGAAAAAGATCTGGTTAAAAAGGGCTCTATGTTGAAAATAACAACATTCTGTAAGAACTCTCATTCAAAAGAGTGGGTTTCTCAGCCGACCGTTAAAAGAGCTGCTGCAGGGAACCTGTTACTTTCTGGCGCAATTTTATTTACGGGCAATACGTTTTCTCGCGTGTCAGAAATGGCTTCTACAGTTAATCTTGCGTTTCCTGGTGAGTCTGACTACCTCAACTATCAAAACAAGCACCTGTTTCGAGTTATAAATGAATGTTGGCAGCAAGAAAAGGCTTCAGTGCTTGCAGATCTCCTAGACAGGGAATCTGTAACTCTCATTGGTGACGGGCGCTGTGATTCGCCAGGGTATAGTGCCAAATATGGCACGTATACCATGATGGACACAGAAACTAAAAATATTGTAGATTTTGATGTCGTTCATGTGAAACAAACCACAAGTTCCCAAGCAATGGAAAAACTAGGTTTTCAGCGTTGCCTCGACCGTGCCCTCGACAGCGGGATTCCCGTGGATGTCGTGGGCACTGATAGACATACAGGAATAAAGGCACTGATGAGAACTGTCTACAAAGATCGCGGAGTTGAGCATCAGGTCGACGTTTGGCACCTTTGTAAAAACATAAAGTCCAAGCTGGCGAAAAAAGCCAAGAAAAAAGGATGCGAGGAACTGGCCCCCTGGATTAAATCAGTAACTAATCATCTTTGGTGGTCGTCTATGACATGCGAAGGGAATGCTGAGCTCCTTAAAGAAAAATGGACCAGCATACTGCACCATGTTGCTGACAAGCACAGTTGGGACTCATCCACCCTCTACAACCGTTGCCCACACGATCCCATTTCTGCGACTGCGCGCCGGAAAACTAAGTGGCTAGAAGCAGGTTCACCTGCACACAAAGCTCTGAAGGAGGTTGTTATGGGAAAGAGGCTTCTCAACGACCTGGAACTTCTCTCCAAGTTCATCCATACTGGAGCCCTTGAGGTTTATCACTCGCTCTACAACAAATACATGCCTAAAAGGCAACATTTTAGTCACAAAGGAATGTCTGCACGATCGCAGTTGGCTGCTTTAGACCATAACTCGGGAACTGGGCGGGAGCAAATGGTAACATCACGTGGTGATAAGCAGTATCGTTACGTTTATCCCAAGGGCATGAAAGACTGGGTGGTTAAGCCTGTGTTCGAGAAGAAGTCTAAGCAGCACGTGAGGGACATGATGCACCGGGTTTTGGAATCGAGAGCCACAGGGGAGGACATCGAAGAGGTTGAGGTTCCTGACCTGCCAAGGAACATCGCGCCAGTACCCCACCCACCCAAAGAGGAGCTGCTCGCCCGCCACGCTTCTAGATTTGGAAAGAAAATTTAGCTGTTCTTGTTCAAAGTTTCAAAACCATTGAATCTTAACATAACAGTTCACATTTCGTGCTTAAATAATCTGTTTCATTGAGGGCTTTTTTTGTTGAAGTTAATCTCAGAATAGAAAACAAGCTATTCTCCCTTGACCGTTTTGCATACATTGTTATCCCGGCCATGAATAGTTCCCCTCCGCATCCTTATATCCAGTATAGATGCCACTTTCCTCCGGGTACTCTCTTCGGATGGCCCAAACAACGCGTCTGTTTCCTTTTCCCAGTCTGTTGTACGTCCACCACGTAAACTGACGGTATCCAGCTAATCTAATACTCCTGTAAATAATCAAGAATATTATGATGTAATAGCGTGCATTCTTAAAATATCAAAACTAGTTTAGTTCATAAGGTTTCGGAATTATCTCCCACTGGAGTGTAAGGTAAGGGAAACACAAAAAGGTTATGGTTGTTGTGTTGATGTTGACTTCACTACCTACAAAAGCATATATTTAAACTGATACTGTTATTTGAAAAAAAATGTTTCCCCGGTGAAGGGGTATTAAAAATTTTAACACTCTTGCCACGAGTATATTGGGCGCTGCAAATTACAGCATTGTAACAAGATAAAACTCGAACAAAGAAAGAAATCCTGGAGAATGTTGACAAAAACATGGTAACAAACTTTTGTCTGTACAGACAAGAACCAAGATTTCCTTATTATTTGGCAAGGAGGACAATTATCTAAAACATACTTCACAAGCCTTACGCAAGCTTTAAGCGTGATAATTATTAATATTGCATGTCTTCATTGTTATAAATATCTGTAAACCATTTACAAACTTACGCATTTGGCGGGGGATCTTCTAGACGATCGCTCCAAACTTGATGGAGCCCAACAAGAGCTGTTTTTAAAACATCTGGTTGCAGGCAAACCGGTCGAAATGATTCATGCTCGATTATGCACTTGTATCGCGTTCCTGCAAAACAAAAACCGCAAACAGCTCACCATTTCAGTTTTTGTAATATTTGCAAACTGTTTTTTAAAGAGGTAAATATTATAGATTCCTTATCAAAAATCTGTAATTACAACAGGTGAATTAAAACATTGTTATTAAAGAAATTTAAATTTGTACCTTCGAGGTCCAAGCGATCGCCGAGAACGTCCATCTCCTGGCAACAAAGACTTTCAGTTTCCGTTGGCATGCCCTGACAATTGGTGCAAATGCACCAGTTATGTCTGCCAAGACGCAATTGAATTGCCCCGTCGGCGGTCGACTCTACCGCTTCCGGTGGCTCTTGAGTCACGTTTGAGTCACTTTCGTCTTCTTCGGAGGTGTCGCGCTGTGGCTCAAACATAAACGGGCGTATAACCCCATCTGCCTCGATTTCTAGATCGAGCGATGAGTCGCTATCGCTTTCAACAGGTGTTTCAATGTCACTGTTTGTGTCTTGGGCGGCCATGTTTTACTGCCTTGACTATTCTGACGTCACAGCCTCTCTTACATGAAAGAGATTCAAGATGGCGGCGAGTAATAGCAAAATGACGATTTTTCCTTCCCGATTACTTACGACAAAGATGACAACAGAGCAAATTTTTGCTGTTTTCAGGCATTTTATTGTATGAACTTTCATTTTAGGTAAACTTTTTCTAGACCCTTGTTTCCCTTTAAATGCAACAATACATCATTACAAAGCCATTCACACTTCTTTATAGTGCACAAAGTCACCCAATCACATGTTTCTTCAAACACATGGCATGTGTCAATGCTGTTAAAAAGAAATACGACGTTATGTTCAATATCATTTAGAGAATCAAAACTAGAAAAACTACTCACTATGTTTAAAAATGTTTTCTAATTGTGTTATTTTATTTTAAGGTAAAAGGAAAAGTCGCTTCTTGCAAATAATGATTCTAGGGTGCTCGGGGGCCTTTAGAGAGCTCAGAGCGCTGAGAAAAATTTGTAAGAGCTGCTATTGCAAATGAAACAAGATGTTTAGTCTGTGCCATAAATATCTCAAATTACAAACTGTTAAATGGCTTGTGGTGTTTTGCAGCAATCAGTGCAGTTGCATTTAAAGGAGATTATTACATGTTTTGCCGGACTACACGAGTTTTATACTTTTCCATAATTGAAAGCGTGACTGCTTTGAGCTTTATTTAAATTTTCACTTTTATGATACCACAAGGTAATCATTTACATGAAAAGGTTATCCACCAGTTTTCCTGTTTTTTCTATTTGTTAGAGGAAATTACCAACAGCTCTTGAAAGTGTTTGTAAACGATGAGACAGTTCTATGATCACTTTTGTAGGAAGTTGATTGTTGGCAAAAGCAATCATTCCAATAATTCGTGTAGCTTTGTACAAGAAATCTCTTGGAAAATATCGTATCTTCCACATCACAAATTTACGATGATTGAAATTCTGAAAGCTGCTTTGTTACGATGACTACGTTCACAAAAAGGCGAGAATTCTGTATCATCCGCTTTATTCTACAGTCTGGTTCCTCAACAATAGAAAATTGAAAGATTACATGAATGCAAGACATCACTCAGAGGAAGGTAAAGTTACTACTCAGTTGTAGTAATTTCTCAGTCAACAACCTGGGGATGTCTATATATCAATGAAGTTGTTTATTTTTGCAAATGCAGGAAAACTGAGGTATAAACTATTTGAACCTATCGCCAAGTGCCCCGAGGAAAGCCAATAATTGAAGATTTTCACTCAATGTGCATTATTTTGGTAATTTTCCATAATGTCAGCTAGCAACACAAACAATTTAAAAAGACAAAAGGCAAAGGTGCATGATACTTATATACTCTCAACAGATGTTTCACAGGCATTTGAAACTGGTATTATAATCATGTTAAATGCTTGTGGTAAACAAGACAAACTTGACAATGCCAAAGAGAATATCAATAGTGCTTCTTTAAATAGTTCAGTTCGTCAAGGTGTCAGCTCGTATCTTTGATAAATAGGACACCTTTGAATATTTATACATGACTGTTATGCTTTTTGGTCATATCACCCTTGAGATAAGTGGGAAACAGAAGAAGTCTTGTTGTTGTGTCTGAATACTGATACCCTAAGTGAGGTGTCCTTGGTAAACTTTATTGTGGAAGTTTATTTTCACACCATAATGTTTAAAGCTGAATATCTTGTGGGGTGATGGACAAAATGACATCAAATCAAATTAGTACATATCAAATCATATCGGTTTTATCGTTAACTGACGAAGATGAAAGTTTCTGCCAAGTTTCTGGCCGGTGTAGAGCCACCTTAATTTTCAACAATTTATTGGGAACTTACTCAGAGCCACATTACCTTTTCACAAAAAGGGTTGAGACTTGCGCAAATCAATGAAAACTGGCGTGGATCGACGCCTGAGGAAAGGGCTTGTGTCTGCACCATTCCTCCCAGTGTAATAATCAGGAGCCAGTGCTTTTTACGAGTATGGTCCATGATGTAAGTCCAGTACTTTAATGATGAAATATGCAGACTTCATTACTTGTATTGTGCCTTTGGCACCTGAGGGTCATTCAGATAATGTCCCAGAAAATTTGACGATGCTTAATTTAAGTGAGACTAAGAAGTTTATCAAAAGAAGGACAACCGTCCAGAGTAACCTTACAAATTAAATAATTGATCCAAATTGATGGCCTTCAGGGTAAGAGCAATTAGATTTTCATATATTCAATATATTGCACCGATTTAGCAGATTCTTCAGGAAAGGGATAAGAAGTTATGGAATAGTACTGTGGGCACTCCTTCGCACCCTCTTCAAGTTCAAGTTCAAGTTTATTGTAGAATTTCATTATATAACACATTTTTAAATCTGCACTGCTCGCAGTTAGCAATAGCTAGTCGAGGCGAGCAGTGGTTACAATAGATGTATATACAAGACAGAACAAGTAGAGAAAGCTACGGTAATCAATGTGTGGTTCCAGAAAATATCCATACGCCCACCACGGAAGACATTTTGATTTGCACCCCCCCTCCCGCCAGGATTTTCCGTTCCAGGGGGGGTCTTTGATGACCCCCCCTGCCCACAGGAATTTCCAGAATTTTTTTACTTTTAAAAAAGAAAGTGAATTAGTTACATAATTGCAGTAGAAGTTTATTACAACAGAGTAAATATTACGGTTAACTTTAAGAAAAATATAACGCTTTGTTAAGCTCATTATCCAGCTAAACTTTTAGCTTCGCCATCAACTTTGCAAAGCTTAAACATTTCGGTTGCACGACGTCGACTGTTTCACGTTTTTGTGCAAACTTCGATGAGAACATTTCACTCGCTTAAACAACTTCGCAAACGATAGTAAATAAAACAGAAACTTACAAGGTTCCTTTGTCTACACATTTTGTCAGTTTATTCAGGTTGATTCTTATTTAGGGACCACACATGTTGACGCGGTAGGTTTCGTGAACGTCGTCACAAAGGCGATTGTTTTACGAAGAATATTATTTACGCCAAAATAATCCATCATATTTGTAAACTTAGATATGGCAATTTATGTGCAGTCTTCAAATTTACTGACTCTCCAGCAGTCATTCTCGCCGGTAAATGACACACAGCCTCACTGTTGCTTGCCTTTGAGCCACGGATGGAATCGAGAGGGTGACTGTTATTGTTTGTTTTTGGCGCGATTTACTTCCTCCAATGAGTAGTGAAACTCCTGTTTTAGAATTTCCAGTTTGACATAACGAACTGAACCTTCAACAATCGTTTCCCGAGGCCGCAATTGCGTTTACTCAAAGAAGAGAAAACTTGACTCCCGGTTCCTGTCCGTGGTCTAAATGCCACCCACAAAAAAGAAAATGTCGTTGCACACAAGCGTTGAAATGGTGGGAACATGCGTCTTATCGCATTTTCAATGAGTTACTAGCCCCAGTAAAACATGAATCCTATCAAAAATGTGTTTAATGGATGTGAAGGTAGCGAAAAGCGATACTCAAGTGAACGGAAGTGTTGGTTGGACGAAAAAGAGACAAACGCAAGTGTTGGTTGGACGAAAAAGAGACAAAGCTGGAAGTCTGGGGACAAGACTCCAGTTGAGACTGCCATTTTAAATGTTTTGAATCCGTCCCAAATGAAAGACACATTGTTCTTAGCTTCAGGAGATTGTAGCGCTTGCTAACTCAAAGAAAAAAAACGGAAACATTGAAGCTAATAGTATTAGAACCAGTATGGAAAAGGGTATGTTTTGGTCTTAATAGGTTCAGGATTTAGAAAACCAGGTAGGAAACCTGTGCCAATAAATCCGATGAGTATGTGTCATGTACCACAATGCATACAAGTTTGAACCAAAAAACCGCCTTAGCCCAGCCCACTCTCTCATATGAACACATCCAAAGTTTACAAAGGAGGAAGGAGAAAAAAATTGTTCTGCTCTTCTGCGGTTTTTGCTGTTGTTGTCTGGGAAATCATTTTCAATGCTGGGTTATCATGAGCACTAAAGGCTTATTACGCTATTACGACTGAGTGTACTTACACTTTTCATTTTCACTGCTTGGTTGTTTTGAGCACTGAAGGCTTATTACATTTTTACGCTATCAAGACTGAATATACTTACACTTTTCATTTTCAATGCTTGGTTGTTGTGAATACTAAAGGCTTATTGCATTAATGAAAGCTCATTGCATTAATATGCTATTATGACCAAGTACATGTACCATAGACAGACAAAAAGAAAAAATAGATTAAGTGTTAGATCCCAGTAAGGCAAAGTATGATCCTACATTAGCAGAGGCTGATATTTTCAAATCTGTAAACATACACCTTATTTCAAAAATGGCCGCCATTTAAATATTCTTTTGTTTTTATTCAAATTAGCCCTTGATGCCTCGTTCTTAAGCTTAAAATTCAAAGAATATTTTATCTTGAACGAGGCAACAAGGGCCAATTTGTATGCACATAAATCAGCGGCCATTTTGGAATAAGGTGTATAACTGAAGGATAATACTACTCGGCTTTATCCATTTCACCTGACTCAGACTTTGAGCTGCACCTTAAAAGACCAACAAACAGCTGTTTCATCAATAATTATTTTATTGCCGGTATTAAGGTCTTTAGAGTGAGTGTTGAATTGCAACCTGTATTTAACCACTACAAGTGCATCCCATACGAAACCAGCAGATTTTCTTTATAGTCTGCTACAGATCTGCAGATTATCTACACATCATCTGTAGAATGTCTGCAGAATATCTGTAATATCTTTACACCCTAGTGGTAAATTTTCAACTTATTGTCTCTGTATCATAGGTTATTTGAAGTCAGGGAGTCACGTAAAAAGTTCAAAACAGCCGCACCAAAGTTATTCAAGGAGAATGATAACTGTAGAATAGTGGATATCAACTCACTCGACAATACAGAAGTTGCTGTAGTAAGCCTTTGTCATCACGAGTTGAAGGATTCTGGGGAGATCACGACTCTGAGTACTGTTGTGGGAGGTACGAGGTCTACTACTACTGGAACAAAGGTTCAAATTGCCATTAGTTATCCAGTGGTACCAGGCACTACCACATCAACCCGGTATGTACACAAATGTTCAGAAGCTTGAACAAGACAATCTCCCTAGCACTGAGCATTCCTTCTATGCACGCCATCTCCCATATCACTAGCCAGCACTTTGGAGCCACCATTTCTGCCCAGATGACCTAGAAGCCTTTTACCATCGAGGAAGTCTTGCTTTCTTCATGACAGAAAGAATAAGACATTGCATGTTAACATTTTATTCCAACCCACAATGTATTAAGAAAGTTTGTTTCACCGGTTTCATCTAAGGACGAAGGTTTCTTCATCACAAAACACAGGGGTTAAGTTGATTGTGTTCTCATGTTCACGTTTTCTTGAACCATTTCATGTGTTAGCTTAAAACAATCAACATCCCGATTTTGAATCAGTTCTTGAATTTGGTGAATTTGGTGCCAAGTCCTAGACAATTGCTGTAACATTTATTAATTTGTAACTCTCCCTTCCAATAGAATTTGTGCCTAACTTTTCTTAGCCCATCAAGTATGCAGCAAACATAAAAAGCCTGCAAAGAAAAGCTGGCACCACCCAATGGACAAAAGATTTTGCGCAACCATATTTCTTCGTGCTTGTTTCTTTTTCCATTCACCTTCCACAAACGAGAGATAAACAAAATGTGGGGCTGGTGGTATTCTGATATATAAAGTGAACATGAACGAGGAACTCATCAGGTCTCTTTCATGATCTTTTGACCAGCTGTGATAGCTTTAAGGTGATGACATTGCCATATACTTTCAATGTAAATTTCGGCGTTTCTGAACAGTCTTTCACGTGCATTGATATCAGTATTGATCATATGCAGTTGTAATTGTCTGTGTCATACTTTTTCAGCATCAGTCAGTTGGGTTCCTGTTTTACCTTGAATCAGTTTTAAAACAAGACATGAAGAGTAGTTAATAAGTTTGTTTTTTTCTGTGTTCCTGTTTGCAGTACTTTTGTTAAGCAGTTTATCTCTTCCTTTTAAAGGGTGATGATATTTATTGTTGGTGTGTAACAAAGTCTACTCCCTTGGTCACTAAAAACATACTTCCTAGTCATCGTGCATGAAATATTGATAACCTGGCCCCGGTTCCTGAAAAGCTGATTAACACTAATTGAGGGTTAAATCCTGATAATCGAGGAATAAAATTTATCCGTCGATTAGTTTCTGTTCCTGAAAGCACGATTAGTGCTATCCAAGGGATAAACTGAGGGTTAAATTTAACACACCTACATAGGTCGATTAACTCACTAATCGGGGAATAAAGTTGAACAATCTTTGTCAAAACAAACAAAATAGCGGACTTACTGTTCCCGGTAATTCGTCCACAAGTACGTGTAAGAAAGTTTCGTCATCACGAAATCTATCTTGACGAATTTTCAGATGAAGAACTTCACAGCAGATACAGATTTGGCAGAGAATCCATATAATTTTTAACGGAAGTCCTTGAAAAAGATTAGGAACGAGAGACGAAGAGAAACCATGCGTTGACGCTGACACTGCAAATTCTCGCAGCCTTACGTCTTTTTGCAAGCGGCAGCTTTCTACAAATAATTGGTGACACCATTGGTCTGCCCAAATGCTCAGTCAGAAGAGTGGTAAAAGATGTGTCGCTTGCTCTAGCACATAAACAGAACGAATTCATTGTATGGCCTTCTCCCGCCGAACTACAAGAAGTGAAACGAGGCTTTTATGACAAAGGAGGGTTCCCTGGTGTAATTGGTTGCGTCGACGGGACCCATGTGAGGATCCAGGCACCCAGAGCGAACAAAAACGACTTCGTGAAAAGAAAAGGATTTCACTCAATCAATGTGCAAGCAGTGTGCAACCATAAAGGTAGAGAACACAATGTGCTATCAATGATTATTTTATGCTAAAATTACTTGGTATCTAAAGCCAGCAATTTTTTAACCTGGGAGGGTGGGACACATATTTTCAAAGACCGGAAAGTTGTATAACTATACGTAAACAATCACTTCTAGAAACACTTTTGTTTCATTTTGTTCTTGTTTGGAGTTGCATGAGCATCTTTAAGACTCCATAGTCGAAATATTTTTTTATTTAAAGAGGCCATCCCCATACATCAGAATTATCTATTATTATGCCGTAATGATTATGCATACAAAAGCTAAGCACAACTTATCAGAATTTTTAGGCATGTTTATAAACATGGCCTGGGAGCACGCATGACAGTTTTGTCTTCAACAACTCACACATTGGCCAGAAGTTGGAGAGCCAGCCCCACTCAATAGAAGATGGTTTGCTACTGGGAGATAGTGGGTATCCATTGTACACCATATCTCATGACCCCATACCTTAACCCAACAACTGCAAAACAGGAGACCTACAACCAAGCCCACACGGGTACAAGAGTGGCCATTGAACAAGCCTTTGGCTGGTGGAAGTGCCGTTTTCACCTGCTTCACTCTGAAGTACGGATGAACCCTGAAAATACCTGCCAATTGATTTGTGCTTGTGCAGTGCTACACAACACTGCGTTGCTTCAGAATGAGCAAATTGATGGCCTTCTTCAGAATGAAGACCAGCCAGACATTGCTCCTTATCATGGCCCAGAAAATGGAAAGGCTGTGAAGGACTATATTTGCAATACCCTTTTTTAAATATTTTGCTGTCACATCAAACTGATTTCTAACTGTATTTCAATTTTGACTTCATAAAAAACATCTGTGACATGTAAAATTTAAAAGGTCTGGACTAAGACTGATCTATAGTCATGTTCCATCATGATTGGTTAATACGGATTCAAAAATAAAAACAGTGAAAAAATGGAGCTTGGCAGGGATGGCACTAGGATTTTTCAATCTGGGTCCTGGGACCTACATGCCTGGTCAAATTGGAGTCCCAAAACCTTGATGACCTTTTCCTACGAAAAACTAGTTCTTTTGTTGCAAGAAAGAGTGACTGGTAAAATACCGATACTTTTAATAAATTCGTTTTACTTTTTCTTTGACAGCATTAGCTTATGACATTGTATGTAACATACATTATTAAAGCACTGTCAACATCTTTTTAACAATGTGATATTGATTTTTGACAGATGAATAGCATAAGTGACTTCTTCAAGTCAAAGGTCTTGCATCCAGGGACGCTTTAAAATTTTGAAGCTGCATTTTTTCAATTGTATTTGTGCTCGGTTTCTCAAACGAACTGTCATGAGGGCAACCTGAAGAATCAGGTTGAAAACAAACAAGGTGTAAGTTTTGAAGCGGAGAAGAACTGCCCTTACTTGTGACAATCAACTTACAACAGTTCATACAAAAAAAAACCCGCTCCGTTTTTTCTCAGTCTTACCATAATCGAGCAAGAGCAACAAATCAACCTCACTGTAAAGTATGTAAGTTATATGCCTAAGCCTCCTACTCCCAAAATCGGTGAAGCATTTGCCAGTGTACTGTCAAGGTAAAAAATGGAGTGATACATTGTAATACTGATTTTATTATTCATATAAACTGTTTAATAAGAATTCAAAAGCCAAAATACAACTGAATTCAGTAGCTGCAAGGTCATTGTTTGAATGCCAGCCTTCAGGTGAGAAAGCATTATTTTGAAAGTTACCTGTAAGGATGGTACTCTTAGAAAACGTTTGGTGACAAAGAAAACGGGAAAAATGAGGGACACAAAACAAATCGTGTATGCTTGAAGCTTACTTTTGAAGAACTGACCATGTGAAGTCTGAATTCAGCTTCACCTTTAATTTAATTTAATGTAAAATCAGCTGTGTGATTGATTGGCATTCTTTGTGAAGCCAGATTCATTTGTTACACTTAAAGTTGATCAAAGAATAAAAATTATTTACCTGTAACTTGATGATAGGTTAAGACCACTAAACCATGCAGGTAAGGACAAACATATTTCCAGCAAGGTTTATTTATCATGGTACATTAACATACCAATAACCCCTTCCAATGGGTTTTGACAAAACACTGACCCCCCTCTTTCTGACTTACATGCATTTCATTAGAAGTGCCTGCCTCTCTTCCCTGATAAGCAGTGCAAAATTTAAGCATCATCAGGTATGTTACCTGCTTCCATAAAAAAAAAAACAAACAAATAAAAGAAAAGAAAACAGTTTGAAGATAAACACAATTGAGTGACATGCACACATCACACAGAAACCAGAAGCTGCTCTGTCTGGAACTTAGAAGTTTCAGGTCATGCACCAATTTATTTTTTCTGTTTGTCAAAATCAAGATGAGAGGAGGCTACCAAAAACGTAACAGCAAAACATCCAAGTGATGCGAAATCAGGCCAAAAAATTAAAGAAATATTGACAAAATTTATGCGCAGATGGAGAATGGACAGAGGAGCCTAGAACCACTAAGCTCCA
Source organism: Montipora foliosa (assembly GCF_036669935.1). Classification (NCBI taxonomy): domain Eukaryota; kingdom Metazoa; phylum Cnidaria; class Anthozoa; order Scleractinia; family Acroporidae; genus Montipora; species Montipora foliosa. The sequence goes on from NC_090878.1 coordinate 25,196,307, forward strand.
TGCAGAACAACTTCCAGTTGCTGTATAGTTCCTGGTTGTTGCTCAATTGTCGATTGTGTTCTTCCAACTGTTCCGTTTCCACCTGTCTTTGTTGTTGTTATGGTATTTCAGAGAAACTTATAACATACTTGGGGAGGCGCGGTGGCCTCATGGTTAGTGCGCTCGACTCCGGATCGAGTGGTCTGGGTTCGGGTCCTGGCCGGGGACATTGTGTTGTGTTCTTGGGCAAGACACTTTACCGTCACGGTGCCTCTCTCCACCCAGGTGTATAAATGGGTACTGGCGAATTTAATGCTGGGGGTAACCCCGCGATGGACTAGCATCCCATCCAGGGGGGAGTAGAAATACTCCTAGTCGCTTCATGCTACAGAAACCGGAGATAAGCACCGGCCTGATGGGCCTTGAAGGCTCGTAGCAGACTTTACCTTTTTTTATAACATACTTGATGATGCTTCAACTTATTTTTTGCTCATCTATCGGAGAGAAGAGAACCGAGATACTTGAGATGAAACAAGTCGGCAAGTAGAACCTCAGTCAGGCCGAGTTTCCGCCATTTTTGAAATTTAGGTAAGCCACAATTTGCAACTAACTTGATTCAGCCTCAATGTACTTTTCATTTTGTTATTTTCCAGAGCATTATAGAGGGGAACAGTAAGGTATCTTAATCTTCGAGCATTCGTTCAGAGTACCGTAAACTTTCAGTAATTATGCCAAGCACTCGTCGTCATTGCTATGATCTAAACTTCAAGTTGAAGATCGTAGCAGAAGCGGAAGCCGTAGACAACAATCGTGAAATTGCTCGCGAATACGGCATATCAGAATCGATGGTCCGTAAATGGAGAAACCAACAGCATGTCTTGTTCTCCGGCGAGTTAAAGATGACTGCCAAACGTGCCTCGATGGGAGTATTTAATAGCGGCCATGACAGTTTTTTCGAATGTTTACCCCATTTCGTGGGAGCGAGGTCTGACGTCAATCATTTCAAGCACGTGCTTTTGATAACGAGATCGTTCAAGTCCTGTGGCATCAACAATGCTCTCGATGGAACTGAAGATTCGATGAAGATGATTTGGTTTGGGACGACGACGAAGAAGAAGAAGCAGAAGACGAAGAAGAGCCGATTGACAACGAGTTTGAGACAGACAGCTCAGCCGAGCTTTCACACAAACGGTTCTTTTCAGAGCCACCCGGTTCTTTTTAGAACCAACAAATCAGATAAAGTCGATGATCAACGTTGTTTGTCTTTTGTTTATTCATTTACCGGTATTTATTTACATATTTATTTCAGTTTAGCATTAATTATTAGGGAAATTTGGAAAAGTTATATTTCGTTGCGCGAAAATACTCGGTTATAAGACGCACCCTGAGTTTTAAGCAGATTTTCATCGAACAAGCATATTTTCTCGTGAAAAATGGTGCGCCTTATAAGTGAATAAATACGGTAAGTTGTCAATTGGACTTGTAGTGTCAGCTTCCTGTTTTTCTCTCTGCAGACTAAAACAGTTATGCTGCATTTGCAGCACATCTTCGCTGCTCACACGCCTCTTTCTTGGCTTGGACATTTTCTCTGTGGGGGAGCCATCATATTGGTCACTTGGGTCACTTTTCATTTCACACCGGTCTCCTGAAAACTATTTTAATATATTTGTAAGGGATAGTTTCTGTCATTTTCAAGGCTTAAAACATATCATTACATCACAGAGTACAAGCCATTACAAAACACTTGTCTGCTTTTCAAAAGAAAGCATACTTTTCGTAAATTGAAACACCCTTCAAATGTTCATGTGCTATGTGCGAAGGGTCATATGTCAATTTAATTCAACAATATTAAGTCATCCTTGTTTGAACAAAAATCAATGACTGTATCCAAACTTGTGGGACATGAAACATTTTCGTAAAAGTGATGGCCAACACAAATTCAACAAACTAATTTTTTTTTTGTTTCAGATTTCGAACTAAGAAAACGACAGCTGCTGGGTGTAATAGCTCCAAGTCACAGCGACTTTCACAAATTTGGCAAAAAGATTGACGACTACAGGCTTTTTCGACATATCAAACATAACAAATTATCTGCAAAATTTTGAAAGCTTACAAAAGTAAACCGTGGAAAACAAAGGACCTCTCGGTTGCATTCAATTCAAGTAGAAAGTTGACTTGGCATTTCCTTGCTTTAAAACAATTTCCAATGAACCATAAGCTTATTTAAAGAAATGGTAAACAAGTGTCAAACATGGCGGCCCGAAAACCACTTTCAAGAAAATCACATGACTGATGTTTATTTTGCAACAATAAAAATTTGCATACTACTTACCAGCTCCTTCGTCACTGACAGTTTCGAAACCATGCAGGCCGGCAAAAGAGGGTGTATCTTCAAATATTTCAATCATTTGCTCGCTTGACTGCAAGGGTGGCTTTGGTTGTGGTCCACCACCATTTTTTTGCTCTCCTTTTTAAAGAACGAAAACTCCTTCTTCGCAGTAGAATGGAGATTTTTCCCTTCTTGCACTGTGTGGTTCGCCCGACCCACCGCATTGACGTCGTTCGTGATCTCCTCCCATATCTGATTTTTTCTTTTGACCGTGACGCTGTTAGTCAGCTTCGAGTGGATTGTTTCTAGATTTTTACGAACACTCTCTGTAATTACAGAAATTTCGTTTCCTCTTCCTCTCGACCTTTGTCACCTCAACTTCCGTCACTTCATTTTCCGCCATTTTTCTTCCTTTACCCTCTTTCTTGACTGCTTCCCCGTGCACACTGGAACATATTTTCGCGCCAAATTTTCGAAAAACTGGTCTGACTGGTTTATTCCATTTTTAATCGAGGGATAGTTAATCGAAGAATAAATGTGTTTTCAGCAACGCCTTTTTAACCTCCGATTAGTTATTCTGGGAATAAGAAATTTAATCTTGGTTTAACTCTTAATCTGGGGATAGTTTAATCGGCCTTTCAGGAACCGGGGCCTGGGTGTTCCCCTGAATTCCAGAAGTTTGATTCTTTAATGTGTGACCAGTGAAAGCTGCTTCAGCGAGATACGTTTAGCACATCGCCTCAAAATCCAGACCACGGTTCATTATCACCATCGTGCACACACAAGTGACTAGAATGAACTTTAACACTGAAAAAAGCGCTAATTAGTTAATAATCGATATTTTACCGCCACGCAATGAAAAATGTCACCACCCTCTCTAGAATTAAGTGAAATAGAAACTGATACATTGCTTAAACATTGGGAATATAGAGGCTCGTCCTCAAAGAGTCGATGTCTTGTTTTTTGTTGTAGATGCCTGTGTCGTTCACAATTATGCAGCCATTACTAGCACAAACAAAGCTATGAAAGAAAATGATTAAATTAGATTGAGTTACCTTGAGAATCAGTGGTCTTTTTGACGACTTCATGTACCAAGGAGAAAGCAATCCACCAGACTTGTCCAAAAGGTTAACAGGACAGCTGCTACAGTTCTTAAAATGCGAGAACTAGGCGAGAGGCCTGGAACTACCTTATGAAATTCGTCTTCCAGTTGAGGTTTATGCGCCTGTTCGTGCCATGAGCAGTCCATCGCGATCCTTTTGCGGCCCTGTTCATTTGTCAGTGTTTCTCCTTGCTTCATTTCCCAATGCGTACGAAAGCAATATTTGATGATATTCAATCTTATTCTGTGCTCGATTTTCCGCCAACAAAACCTCCACTAAACAGTAAAAGGAGAACAAGAGTCTGAAATCTGCAACGCATCTGCCCTCTTGAAAGTTTCAGGTAAGCTAAATTTATTGATGAACTTGAATCGGGTCCCATTGATAGTTCTGGGCTTTTTTAATTTTTATTTTCCCATTGATTCTGTAGGGGGTCAGTAGTGGGGTCAGTAGGAGGTCAGTTGACCAGTGGTCAGTGTTTTGTCGAAACCCAGCAATCAAAGTACTTTGAGGAGAGGCTAGCATATCTTAACAAGGAAGAGTATCAAGATGAAATCCAGACAGTGCACTGGAACCAGGAGCAGGTGACCCTCTTCACTGTGGCTGTGTGGACTAAAGCAAATGGTGGTGGGGATAATTTGTGTGAGCCTCATGTTATTGTGTCTAATGAAATGATACATGACAAGAATGCCGTTGCAGTGTTTGTCTCCAGTTATTGGCAAATTTGTCAAGGAAAAACACCCAGATGTCAAGCAACTGTATGTGTTCTCTGGTTGGCCTAGCTCGCAATACATTGATTCGGGAAAAAACCGGAAGTTGCGCGGAAGCGAGGCTTAGTGGTCCTCAAAAACAACATGGCATGACGATCTTTAGAAAATGACGAAAAGTAGAGGAAGAAATAGGGTCATAACTGTTGTGTTGCAGCAAAATGCAACAATCCGAGTGAATCAGCTGGATTTATCTTTTCATGCCTTTCCAAATTACCTGATAACTAGAAAAGAGTGGGAACTTTGCATTCAAAGAGGAGACGTTTATTTCAAGAGTGTACATCAGAAATTTTGTTGCTCGGAGCATTTCTGTCCAACTGACTTTAAAGCTGGTCTTAAAGGCCAAAGAAGGCACCTTAAAAAAAGGTTCAATTCCCTCTATATTTGAGTGGGCACCAGAAAAGGTAAGCCTGAGAGAAGAACGTTTCTCATGCTCAGACAGAAGAAGGAAAACATTCAATGGAAAAAAATGCTACAAGACCGTGATTTGCCAATGCTCTTAAAGGAGTCGCTTCCAGATTGCAAAACAGTGGAGTTGTCTGGTCCTCCAACCCTTGGAGAATTTGTGGAGAACTTGAAAACTGAGGTTGAGCATTTGAAAGAAGAACTTTGTAAGGCAAAGGAGAAGGAGCATGACCTCTAGTTTCCCTTTCAACTTTGGATATGTCATCATCGTTCAAGAAAAGGTTTCATCCAAGCTCAACGGTTGCAAGAAGTTGGGCAATTATTCACAGCCTCGTCATTACTTAAGGTTGAGACCATACATAGGTATTCTAAAGTTTAATTCAATCATTTTGAAGTTCCTTTGCAAAATTTCCTTTTTAATGACATTCAAGTAGCCCCAAATTCTACAGTCTGCCACAAGACACACAAAACTTGTAAATTTGAAATGGCTTACATTTTCTGTAAGTGTAAGCTTCAACATGAAAAATTGATTTTCAATATTTTCACTTTCTCAATGTCTCGCATCGAATTGCCCAAATTATATATAGATTTATGCAAGCCTAAAAGCAGAGCTCCTGTTTTTAACCCTGGAAAGTAGATAGATAGTGTATAAGGAAATAATTATGCTTCTGCGTAAAGTACAAAATTAATTGTCAGTATAAACAGTTTACAATGATCAAACACCTCTGAGCTGACAGCAGTAGCCAAACAATCCTTGCAAGCAAGTCTTACCCAGTCAAAAAGAAACTAAACTGTCCGAAACATTCCTTACAAGTGCATTTGTTACAGATAAATGTACTGCAATCAAATAGAAATGTATATGGCGTCAGGAGTTCAGCTATAACGTGTCAGACTAAATAGACGATGACAATTAAGAAAACTTGCCAATGATGTCTGCTGTAGGCTTGAATGGTGAAGTGGTGTGTGATTGTTGAAATACGCCAGAATCTCTGTCAACTTGGAATTGCAAACGTTCAGGCTGTCTCCATTTTTTCAGCGTTTTACAAAATATGTGAGGCAGCAATGCATGCATTAACAAGGAAAACGTTAACTGAAAGACTTGAAAGCCAACCATTGTAAATAAGTGTTTTGTCTTGTGCTATATTTCTCTCAGCTTTACAATGCACTTAACTGAAATTTTCTCTTCTCTTCCCTTGGCTTCTCTCGAGTCCTTCTTCACTTAAGTGTCATTGTCTGAGAAAGTGTTCCACAGGGTGGAAAAGTGGGTTAACCTATTTTGATGAAACTTATTGCAGAAGTTCACCTTAGTGAGATATTCCAAAATCCAAAGAAGCTTTGGTTTCTGACTTTTAGTTTCAAAGTTTCAGGGGGGTACCATTCAGGGCCTCCAGATCATGGAAAATCACGTTTTCTAAGGGGTAAGTTTGGAATTGCATAAAAACGAACAAAGAAAACCTATCAACTAGGTATTTGCATGGAGTGTTTCTATTCTAAAGGGTCTTTTAAATCAAATGTGCAGATTTGGCAGAGAAGCTTTTGGCAGTGTGGGGCCTGGTACGATCTCTGACAAAATTTTGAAGCGAAAACCACCATCCAATATTGCCTAATTTTAGAAGTTAATATTTCTTACCTGCCTGGTTAGCTCAGATTGATACTGATATCAGTAGATACCTTAATGTTAGTAAAATGAAAATCAATCGTGAAAAAATTGGCCCATGTAACTTTT